>NC_136488.1:109865130-110152630 GCF_053919585.1 Euprymna scolopes
CAATGTTTACATTTCATACGTTACGTTTGGATACATATGCGCGGGGTTAAATTTGATTGGATATGGCTGAAATTTTACAGGCTATCTAAGCATAGAAGTCCATCTCTACTATACTTTTGCTTCCTATGGTCATAAAAATAAAAATCAAAGTTACGACCGAGTAAAGTTGACAAAGAATATTTCAAAATTGATAAGATAAATTGGTATATTATCATCCATTTTCATATTGATAATAGTTTCAGAATTATTTTCATGTATAATATGTAAATATTTGGTAATTATTAATTGTGTGGAAATTTCTTTAAAATGTTATCTTTTTATAGAAATTCAAATCTGCTTAATGATATGCTTCAAACCATCGCTGCCAGTGTATTAACGAGTTTGTATTCACTTAAAAATAGGAAACTGTTTTTTCTACTTTCAAAACGAAAGCAGAAAAGGTTTCATTTTTATTCTAAGTTTATCAATTTTAAAAAATTGTTTTCAAGTTTTCAAATTTGATTTCCAAATAATATTTTGTTGCTTTTAACATGTACTAAAAGCGTTAAAAAACAATAAAATTTACTAAGTACATGCAGTTGTTTTTTATTGGTAAAAAAAAACAAGCAAAAAACTAAAAAAACAAAAAACAAATATATAACAAATAAAAGGTACTTGCGCACTTATGCTACCATGCTGAAATAATAACATTATTTAGAAACCCATTCTTAACATGGAGAAGGAATGGTGTTTTGTTAACTATTCTGTATTTTCACCTAACAATTAAATAAAATATATTTTGAAACTTGAATTTATTTTTAACTCGTTGTCAAGACCATTTTTTCGAATCTGTAAAGCAACCCCGTTTTTTTTTTTTAACTGAAGATATCTAAATAATAATAATAATAAGGCGGTTCGATAAAGAATTTGCATTTTGTAAATTTTTACCTTGTTTCCACCTTAATATTTTTCTTTAAAATGACTACCTTTTAAGGTTTTCGGGTATACTGAAAACGAATATCGCATTTAAATTTTCCGGATATTAAGCAATGTCATTTCTTGCATTATTGCTGGTGGCCATCTTGGTACATGTATTTGCGCATAGTTTCTTGGGGTTAGGTTTGTGCGCTCGCGCGTACCAAGATGGCCACCAGCAATAACATAAGAAGTGACATTACTTAATATTCGGAAAACTACTTATGTGCAAAAAATTTATATGCGATATTCGTTTTAAGCATACCCTAAAACATATAAAAGTAATCATTTTAAATGTCAAGGTAAAAAATTACCGTTTTATTTCTTTGTTTACATAGTTGAATTTTCAGTAAAACAACAGAATAGAAATGGCAAAAAATTACCATCAACTGGTGAATATATAGTTGTTGTTTTTCAGAATTCCTGGTACTGTGAAAGCTACTTCAAGGATTCATGTAGAGTACGATTTATGGTTGCATCTCAGAAAATAGGGGTATATTTTGGGCCAGATTGAGAGGATTTACAAAATTCAAAATTGGACTGGTCCCAAAATGCATAAATTCTGCTCGATTATGGGAATTTCCATCTTTTACAGAAATCCAAAATCTATATGAAAAATTTTCTTTGATTTATTTCTGACATTAATTCATATCTACTCAATTTTTTTTCTTTTCTTTAAGGGGAGTAGTAAATACCGGCCATGAATTCTCTTTAGGCATTCAGTGGCTACACCCAAGATTAAGCTCTCCTTTGGTGAGGAGGCAGGATGCCTGTTCTCAATAAAGCTATATTTAAATATCACTATAATACTTAGTTTTGTTCATGAATAGACACCCACTGTATGATATCCTGCGCCAGTTAAAAAAGAATTGAAATTTGTAAATCTGAATTTATAATTCATGACTTATGGTAAAGAGATACATCAAATTTGACTGTATAATCAAAAAGAGCACACAATTTTACATAAGAGTGCCAAGTTTCATGAGAATAGCTTGAAAAATAAATGTTGGTGAAATTACCGAATTTCTTGAAATGCATAAATTTTGGCACTTAAAATTGAACTAATGGTATTTGCATAATTCAAACGGTTTTAAGCATCTTTTACATATCTCTTTCCATGCAAGTTGATAAAATAACAATTATCTAAATAGAAAAAATCAACTTGTAATGCTATAAATATCAATAGTTATCAATAAAAAAAATCTGTAAGTTGATTTTTTTTTTTTTTTTTTTTTTCTATCAAACTTAAATGTGACTTCTTGGTTTTCATTTTTTTTCTTTCTCTTGGGTGTTTCTCTCAGAGAAAATTAAATTTTGTGACAAAAAAAAACTTGATTGTAACTTTTTTTTTTTTTCCAAAGAAAAAGGTGAACTTTAATTGAGAGAAAAAGAGGGGGGGTGTAATTTTTTTATTTTCCTCAAGATTTACTTTGTGTTGATCGTTTAGGAAAAAGAGGCTATGTGGAAAATCATAGATCATTTTTTCGCATGTTCAAAGCCATATTAATTTTTTCTTTCCTCTTAAAAGAAAATAAGGAATAATGGAAGATATAAAACAAATTTTGGCACAATTGTTGAAATATTGAATGGATTTGCTGCAAAAAAGTAACAGCAGCAAAAAAAAAATGAATAGTTGAATTGGTCAAATATCAGATAGAATGCCTTGTATTTTAAAAGGTATGAGGATTTGGGTAACATTGTGCCGATTGAGCGAACTTTAAAAAATATCTATTTCATTGCTTCAAAAACTTTTCTGAAATTGTAAAATTTTTAACAGAACTGTTCAGCCTGAAAGGGAAAAATGTCTCAATTTAACCAAGAAAGATGATTAGGGCCACTTAACATCTGCACCAATAGTCAACAAACATTGCAATGATTTTTGAGTAGCTGAACTGAGTGTTGACGATTTCAAATGCTTGATATTCGTACAAGGATTTGTATTTGCAAAAGACTCTGAAATACGATGCAAAGTTTTTACTAAATTAAAAAGCAAACTAAACCTGGCTCTTCAAAAGTTGGCAGAAACTGCCAACGAGTGATTAGCATTAAAAAGATCATTGAAAAATCCAGTGGCACATACTTAAGAAAGATACATAAAAAGTTTAACTCCTATTATCCAAAGAAAATTTAAAAAAACAAAAATGAGAACATTATTCCTCCAACGCACAAAATCAAAATAAGCTACCACCATGTCTGTTATTAGTATAGAGTCCTGTGTTTGGGTAAAGACTGCCTATACCACACAAAAACCTGCCCGACTTGTAACAGAATGGTTAATAAAAACTCCCATTGTAAAACAAAGGACAAAAATTAAAGTAGGATTTGATACACTAAAACAAACAAAAAAAAACATAAATAAATATGTGCTGGTAAAAACATGAAATGTCAGTTTGATTTGGGATAATAAATTTGCATAGAAAAGATTAAATAAAGCTAACATGCAAAACAGCCAGGATGGTGACTGGGTAAAAAATTAATTTTGAGGGTAAATTAATCACTGTTACATTTAATGGTACAACAAAGAAATTAAGTGCTTGTGTTCAAAAACACAGAAAATCTTTTAAACAGATTGAATGCAACAGTTGAATTGAGATTTGCCTTTAAATACATATTATGGAAACTCTAACAACAGAAGGAAAATCTGAAGTCAGAATTAAAAGGAAGTTTTCTCAGGCGGTTTGGGAAAAATGTACAAAAATGTCAGCCATGTAGAAGACAAAAGGAGGAAGCCAATCAAGGAATCAATCAATTAGAAGATCACACAACAATGCTTGAAACATAAATATAAGTGTCTGCATCTCCCCTATCTTTTGACCAGTTAGAACCTGCTCAGGATGCAGTTGATAATAAATTGGGTTGGTTGGAGTTCCATCCCTCAGCTGTTTGTGGAGTAAGATTTGTGCTGGGCTCAGACCAGTACCGTGTATTGGAGTGTTTTGAAATTGCAAGAGAGCAAGGACAGCTTGGAGTTAAAAGTGCTATTTGGGCTGGTGTTGTCATGAAGGATATGTTTCATCAACTTGACTGCAACTTCAGCTTGTCCATTTGATTGAAGGTAATCCGCAAAGGACAGTCTGTGTTTTATGTCCCAAGTTGACATAAAGGACTGAAATTTCTCAGAAATAAATTAGGGCCCTCTGTCATGTCTTGGAGAGTGCCATATGTATGTATTTCTCTGGTCACATCAACTAAAATTTGACTTGTAGTTGAATGTTCCATATGATGGATTATGGGTAACTCACTGAATCTATCAAGTCTCTAAGTAGTGGTTACCTTTGATTTCAAAGTAGTCCATACAAATCTTGAAATGGATACTCAACAGGATCATCAACAACCAATGGTTCAGAAGGTTGGGGTTGTATGTTCGAGGCAGTCCATGCAGCTAGATTATGGAATGGTGGGGGTCCTGACCAATAAACTGATTGGGGTGCACATAGTTTCATTGAGGAAGTGCTTTGATTGCTAATGTGCAAGTGTTCCAAAATAACTTTGTGTATTTTATTGGGGATTACTATGCAGTTGTCAAGAAAAACAATGCCATCTGTAGAACTGAGGTTATCACACATTTTCCAATATGGGCATATTTCTTTGTGTTCTCTTTAGGATGTTGAGAAACCTTTGTGTATCTATTGATTAAAATTTTGATACAATGTCTTTCAATCCAAACGCATACAGTGTCCAATGAAATGGTGTCATTGGAAAGTTTATCCAGACCGCATACTGCAAAAGAGACAATTATCCAGATCTTGTTGCCAGGAATAGTTTCATGGAGTGTAGAGAACTGATATTGTGGGGTAGCGTGCTATTTTCCAGAGCTGTGAATGATCTTAAACAACCAACCGAGTGCTCCCTATCAAGCAGAATAAGTGTGGATTGTCTATCGAATCAAGTTCATGATTGTTGAATGCACCAACTGTTTATGATCCATTACAACGATCAATTTTCGGCAACCCTGTATGAATAAATGAGTGTTGGAGGCTCCAGGAGACTATCAATGCCTCATCTTCAGTAGGAGAATATCTCTGTTGCACTATTGGTGAACATTGATCGTGCCAAAATAATCTTCCGACCATCTTTGCAGCACATTGGGGGCTTATTATTGTTGAGTAGGCAGTGCTGATGCAAAAGGAGGTATTCAATGTCAGTCCGGCTCCAATCAGTTTGTAAGCACACGTTTTTGTTGGCATCAAGGTTACTGATTTTATGCAATTAACAATCACTTTCTTGGATTGATGAAAAAGTTGATCATGGTTATTATTAGGGCTGTGACAATATTCTCTTTCAAATATGCTCTATATTCTTTTTATATGCCGGGAATATTCTTTAAGAATATGCTTGAGAATATGCTTTTTTTACACAGGAATATTCTTTTTTAAAAAGAATATCTTTTTTTGCATAGGAATATTCTTTTTAAAAAGAATATGCTGCTTTGAGACGGAATATTCTCTTTGGCTACCGTATATTTATTTTTATAAATCGCATATTTTCACTGTACTTCAAGCGAATATATTTATGCTAGGTACCTTAGATTTACGTTTGCAACAATATTAACCCTTTCGATTCCAATGGGCCGATATATCGGCCATGGGGATTTAAGGTAAAAGAAGACCTACAGATATTTCCGCCTTACTATAGTATTTTAATAGAACGGGTATAGTTGAGTAGTTGGTAATTTTGCAATGTTAGGGTCGAAAGGGTTAATTATTTGTTTTTTTATAAATTCTATTGATGATTTTGTAAAAGCTTCAGTTAATGCCGAAAACGCAAGAAACTATATAGAAAAAACGTTTATTTTTATGCTATAAATACTTCTAACAATTAAACACTATCAAGCTTAGACAAATATTTTATTCATTGCATTTTACAATTAAATGCGTTTTTAAGTTCTCAAAATTGGAACTTCTGCGGTTGTCTGCTAAAACGGTCTTATACTGGGAAAAAACTCGTTCCACGTCGCATGAGACTACTGGGGCATATTTCAAGCTGGCCATTTCTTCGGCACTTAAAACTTTTAAATGATCTATGTCATCCAAATTTACTTCATTTTCAAAAGCCTTCCCACTAATAAGTGCATCGAGACGTTTTAAAGTAGCAAAGCCTTTGTTCTTTGAAATGACATTCTTCAGCTTTTTACGAAATTGGGAGTCATCCATCTCCTCAAGTGTCATTTCGACCTCTCTAATTAATTCAATAGATTTTGAAAGACTCAGCCCTTTAGTCTCCAACTTTGCAATATTTTTTGTTAAAATGGAAAAACTGTTGGCGATAAAGCCGAGATCAAATGGCAGTGATTCCTCATCCAACAGTTTTTTGGACTCCAATATACTTTGGGCCTCTGTTGAATCTAGAGACATTATGACAGGAGTAATTTCGGGCAAATGTTTGGCGTAATAATGCACTGCATCTAACCATGTACCCCATCTTGTTACAATGGGACTCGGTAGAAGGGGCACTCCTGGGGCTAATTCCCTGAACTTTTCGATCCGATTGGGTGTTTTTAAAAATATACTTTATTCAGTTGAAATCAGTTTATTTACTTTTGGGTGCGCCTGCCTGACTAATTCCGCAACCCTGTGCAAGCCATGGGCCAAACAAGTAACGTGCACCATTTTCGGGTATAAAACCTGAAGAGCATTCATAGCTTTGGACATATATGCAGCTGCATCAGTGGTTACAAGGAGCACATTATTATAAAGGACTTGCTGCGGCCACAAAAACTGCAACGAATCGTTAAAAAAAAGCAGCAATTGTAGAATGATTAACTTTTGGCAGACATGCAATATTTCCCAAATAGCACTTGCTGCGTTCCTCTTCTACCCCAAGAATGTCAAACACAAAGCAAGCAATAAAACGCTGCTCTACATCAGTGGTTTCATCAATCAAGACCCACAGTTTCATTCCAGCAGCTTTTTCTCTGAGTGACTTCACTTTTGTTTCGTACACTTCACTAACGTAATATTTTCTTAGTGTAGTCTGATTTGGAATATTTCTATGTGTGTACCTATAAAGAAAGTCTTTGAACACATTATTGCTCAGTTTATGAAACGGAATATCCGCTGCAATCAACGCTTTGCATGAGTCAGTGTTGAACAAATTATTCGTACTGGCTCCTAAATCAGTTGCTGCAGTAGGAACTTCGCTTAACGTTGCCGTGTAGGTCTTTTTTGCCAATGTGCGTTGGTTTTTAAATGCTGCTTTATTAGAGATTTTTTACAACTTTTGATCTGTAAAAATAAAAATCAATTATTTAATGGTAATATATACATTTAAAGGAAGGGTGGAAAAAGTTATTTGAAGCCGATTAACATTTATTAATTAACGTAAAAAGTAGATAAAATAAATTGTAAATTTCAACATTCAATCAAAGTTTAATACAGCTGGATTTACCGTTATAGAATTTCAAAAACAAAACTACTATAACAACGCCAATCTATTAGTCAACTATATTGCAAATTTTATGTATTAAAGTTTGTTCCTACCTGGATATTGCAGTATTTGCAGGTTAAGCAATTGCCAGTTAACTGGTAATCTTCAAATTCATCGGCATATCTTGCCATCCGTTCAGCAGGAGTGTTAATTATTTTCGGCATTTTTTGTTTAGTTTTTTTAGATCTTGTAAATTCGTCCTGGGTACTAACACGCTTTGAGTATCTACAAGGACGAGATGTCTGTACATATTTATATATATATGCCTATAATATCACTCTTTTTCAACAGACCAAATTTTAGACCCTTTTTTATGTAAATTCACATCTGTTAGGGTTATACCACGTTTAATTCATCTAAAAAAAATGAATAAATTAAAAACTCTTATCCAAATATTTTCTTTCAGCATATTTTTGGCAAAACAAAACTTATTCCATAAATATTTTGCATATTTTTTAAAAAGCATATTCTTTTTTTTTTTTTTTTTTAAGGAATATGCTTTTTATCAAAAGAATATTCTCTAACCCAATATATGTAAAGAATTGTTTTTTATTAAAGAATATTCTTGACATTACCCTACTCATTAATGTATATACTGTTTATATACTGTGAACAATTGAACACTCTATGGAACTTAAATATTTTATTTATTGCATTTTATAATTAAATTAGTTTTTAAATTATCAAAATTAAAGCTTCTTTGGTTGTCCGCTAAAATAGCCTTATAATGGAAAAAAAATTCGTTCCAATCGTAGGAGATTACTGGACCATATTTAAACCTGGCTATTTTTTCGATACAAATTGTAGTTACAATCCTTTGGACACTACGGGGCCGATATATCGGCCCTGGAGACCTAGGGCAAAAAGGATACGCGGATATTTCGTCCCTAATATAATCCTCTAATAGAATGGCTCTCATTAGGAACCAAAGGTTATTGTAAATTCACAACTACGAAGGTTTTACCATGTTTAATTTAATTTATATAAAAAAGAAAACTTCGTAAAATTCGTATGCAAATATTTATTTCAACATATTTTCGGCACAACTTATTCCATAAATATTTTGCATATTCTTTTTTTTAAGAGAATAGGCTTTTTGTTAAAGGAATATTCTTTAAAAAAAAAAGAATATGCTTTTTGTTAAAAGAATATTCTCTAACGAAATATATGCTAAGAATATTCTTTTGTAAAAGAATATGCTTGTCACAGCCCTAGTTATTATCTTAGAAAAACATTTTTGGTTTTATTAAGCCCCTGAATGGTTTCATGATAGAGCTTATGTCATAGGCCCAAGAGATCTAGTTTACTAAGTCAAACCATGATTGCGCATCAGTTATGTTGGCCGGTGTTAGAAAGTTTTCAATGGCTGATATCTTTAGGGGTGGCTGTATGCCTATTGGGGTGATCACAAAGCCCCCAAACTTGACAGTCTCCTCACAAAACTAAAATTTGTCAATATTAGCCACAATACTATTGTTGGCGAGAATGGTGAAAAGTCCCATACACCGTAGAAATGGTCTGTAATAGAATCATCATACAACAGCATGTCGTCTATGACTTTCACCTTCTGTTCAATCACTTTGTTATATTAATGTGTGTATGCATCACTGGATGCCTTGGATCCCTGTGGCAGTCACAGATACCAACACGGCTCCATTTTGTTATAAAAGTGGTAATGAAAGTCTTCATGCAGTGGGATGCCATAGTAACTATCAGTGGCATCGATGACAGATTTGAATGTGTTTGATGGGGATTTAAGCAGAGAGTTGAAATGATGATTGAACACGGTGAGTTTCTTTGATATTAAACAAATTCAAATGTTGCAGGTCAATAGTTCTGTATGGGTTACCATTCTTTTAGGTTGTAACAACCATAGGAGCATACCATGTGATCGATGTGCCAATGGGAACAGGTGTGATAATACCTCTCGATACATTCCTATCAAAGCTCTGCTTTGCTGCAGCCTTCCAAATGGTGTGACACTGGGATTGGAATTTGTCGCACATATGATGTTGCAGCTAATGTGAAAGGTATTTTGACTGGCTCAGTATTCATTTTTGGAAATATCCCAGAGTTGTGGAAAGTGCATTTTTGATGTATGATGCCAATTTTGGCATGTTTTCGGAAACGGGATTAAATGGCATTTTACAAGGCTTTGAAGGAGGATCTTTTCTGGGTAGACTGATAGCAGCAACAGGTTCTGAGTTCTCGGTTGTCATTGGGAATGTATATGGTAAAATTTTTGTATCAAAACAACCTGTTTGACTAAAATACAATCTGTCAACTTTGTCATAAATGTATACTGGCTGTGTAGTTGAATTTTCATTAATATTGAAGGAATATAGGGATCAATCGAAGGCATGGGAGAAATGATCCACCAACAGTGACACTCATCTTGCAGCATGGACGCAACAGAGATCCATCCTTGCTGAGAAGTTCCAGAAATTTACTGTTATTAATACATATGGATGCTCCGCTGTCCAAAAAAAATGTTCATCACAGTGCCATTATGCAATGGACTATCAACTGATGAAACAGTGTCAGGAATCTTTTCGATGTTGTTGGTTGATGGAAAACTGTCATATTAGACGTCGGTAACGAGATTGACATTGGCGATCTTTGAACCTGCTTGACAAACAGCAGAAAAATGATTCAGACACCCACAGCTACTATAGGCTTGTCCCCATGCAGAGCAGAGCATCAACCTTTAATCAGCGTTGAATGTTACAAGCTACCACAATCATTAAGACTGTTTGATCAGATTGAGAGAATGAGCGAGAGCTTGTGGCTGTCGGAGTATGGGCCAAATTAGCTGATCAGGAAG
This sequence comes from Euprymna scolopes, assembly GCF_053919585.1. Taxonomy (NCBI): domain Eukaryota; kingdom Metazoa; phylum Mollusca; class Cephalopoda; order Sepiida; family Sepiolidae; genus Euprymna; species Euprymna scolopes. The sequence continues at coordinate 109,875,335 of NC_136488.1, forward strand.
TACATTTCTGCTCAATTTTGTGCTCTTCATGATTTTCACTTGAGTCATAAAGCTTGGCCTGATCACGAACTGCTGATTCGAATACCTTGGTGTGGTTGATGACTGAATCGAGGCTGGATAGATGGGTGGTCTTGGCCAGGATATCAGTTTGAAGGGACTCGTTGAACAGTCAATTGATGAATTATTCCTTGATATTGTCCTGGAATAAGTCATGGTTGCAATGAGATCAACTATACACGCATTCAACAATGGCAATGTGCAAGCATATTCTGTATTCCTGAATGGACTCCTATTCATGTTGCTGGATGGAATGAAATGCAAGTCGATGGACATATGGATTGGAACTCTTCATAATAATTGTATCTAAAAGTTCAACTGAGAAACTGGGACAGTGTTGATGATACTGCTCTGAGCAGACTCACTGCAGCAGTTGTACATATGAGGAATAGTGTTGATCTTAGAAAGTCTCGGGATGTTCTTGTAAATACATCAGTTCACTCAAAACTTATGGAATTGTGGTTTGGCCGTCTAAGTGGAAATGGATAGTGGTTAACCTTTGCTAAGGTGTTCTTGACTGAAAGAACCATAGGGCTAGTAGGTGAAAATGAGAGGGATTGGACTAGCTTCACGATGGCAAGTTTGTCACCGAGAGTGTTCAGACCCAACTCAGCATGTGCATCCTTGTCAAATTCAAACAGTACAGAAATTTTGATATGATTCGGAGCGGAGGTACTCAATAGCAACGTCTTGTGGGATAATAACAAGCACTTTAAAAAAAAGCATGCAGCACACTTACAGAAATGGCACACCTAATCCTAACATGCCATCAGCATTATCCTGTGGAGACTATGCTTCAACAGAAGATAAGACTTGTATTTAAAAAACTGTTACCAAAGAAAATAAAATTAAAAAATTAAGGACCTCTGTTGTGTCTAAAAAAAAAAAATAAAAAATAACGCTATGATACAGGAAAAAAGTTTTCTGCAAAACATACAAAAACATGTCTTTCTTGAAGCTGAGCATAATACACAAAAGAATATGAAATATGGTGTACATTATTCAATTTCTTAAATTAACACATAAAAGTACATCATAATCAGATAAGAAAGCATCTGTTGGATGATCCAAACTATGCAACTCATGAAGAAGAAATCATTGAGACGATATACAGTACTTTTGGCACCAAACCATCCTAAGCAGTTCTAAAATGACATTCACAGATCCTTTTAACTGTCAATCCCAAAAGGAAAAGGTACTAGTACACCTTGTGAAGTAGAGGCTTGAAAGGGGGAGCATGTTACGGGGACTTACACAATCACTTATAATGGACTTTTCTAACTATTATAAAAATTCCAAGAATTAATACTTCTATTGGAATCTAACGCAATACTACATACTGTTTAACTTAAGTCGGAAATACTGACAACCTTTCTTTGTACTATCTTGTACAATATATTCTTTTTTACTTAAATCTGTTGTTCAAGATTTTCTTTATGACCCTTTCCTAGGGCCACAACAGGGAAACACGATGGTGTTCGGGATTGAATGTGGATCAACAAATGTTCCATTGAAATCAGTAAAATCACCCATTTTTTAATCAAATTGATTGATTGCCTACTCTAGTTAGGGACACCCCTTGCATTGTACCAGGAGGAAGCCTCACATGCCTCACCACAGTGACTTGGTCCACAATACACTGTAGTCTGCATTGCACTGTAGAGAATCTGTTGATTTTATAAAATTATCTATAAAGTTTAGAAATGCTAAAGTTTAAAATGCAAAAGTCAAGTATCATGCTGTTAGCAGAAACATTCATTTCAAATGGGACCTTGTTTGATAAAAGAATCTACAGTTGATTTTATAGGCTGAACCTTTCTGCTTGTGTAGTGATAAAACTTCTAAAATGCATTCGTGATGTTAAGCTGTATAAAAGTGGTCAAAATCAGACTGCTCTAATAGGATATTTACGATTATCGATTTTTGGTACTTATCGGAAGCGGTCCAATACAAAACATGTTAGAACACTCCCAGACACATCAAGTAGCTTCATGTAATTTTTTTGTTTTAAATTGCTCCAGCCATTTCAGAGTCCATTGGGAACAAACTCTCATACACACAGACGAAGTTCCTTATATATAATCAGTCACAATTTGATATTCCATGGCTGGAGGCCAAAAACGGCTGGAACAGAAAAAGAGAAAGCTTTATTTTATAAACACATGGTTTATCTTTTAATGTTTTATGAGACGATCTTAGAAACACGTCTTATTGATCTTACTCCCACAGATTGGCAATCATTGCTCTCAATTGTGTGTCTGCTATCATTTTCAAGTAATTTGTATATTACTGCTGCCTTTCTTATGAATCCCCAGCTTATTTCATGGGCAGAATGATGCCATAATTTTTTAATTACGCTGTCTAGAACATGTTTATAACATCATGAAGCTCCATCTAGACAAATTAGTACATATTCTAGTAGTCATCGATATTTAATAATAGAAAGGAAAAAAATTGAAAATACAGAATGAGGATGGGATTAATTCAAAAGTGAACATTTATTTTTGTATCTGGGATTATTTTGAATGTTTCTGTTTTTGAAATATCCAGAATTTATCATCTAGACACAAATTGCATTTATCTTTACCTTTTTTGTGTGTCTACTACAGTTAATCATTTTTAATTTTAATTGAAGCATATAAAAAGTTGTCTCCCTTTCAATTAAAATGTTTTTTCTATTAGTTTAACAATAAAAATTAAAACTAAAATGACTTTACTGAATCCTGGACAATGTCGGGTAGGTACAGATAGTTTCTAATCAGCTCATCTTTTGATAACGGGGCTTACAGCCTATTTTTTCACGTTTCTTTTATTTTATCTCCGTAAAGAATTTCAGCTTATTTATATGACAGATACTATTATTGGCCATTATTTGATGATGTCTCTTTTATGCCTTTGAATTACCATGAAAAAACATTACACTGCTTTTTCTTGTTTTTCTTTTTCTATTTCCTTCTCCAGTGCGCATTCCACCTATGATATCAACCAATTTCCCAGCAAAGTATGACATGCCAACCTCTAAGGGTACACTACCTTACAAGTGTGAGGATTTTGAGGGAACACCTAAACCACGGTATGTATGCTAGATAATAGATCCTACGCTACGCTAACATGTACCCAGTTCTATCAATTTACTGTTCCTCTTCATTGATTTTATTTAATGAACAATGTGAAAGTGATCATACAATTACATTCGTAGATACAAATGACTCGATAACAGAAGACAATATACCCCAGTGGTAAAGACAATCGAGATTCTTAATTAAAAATCGATTCTTAATTAAAAAACGAAACTCTTAATTAAAAAATTGAAATTCTTAAACAATATCACAAAAATTCAGCTTTGCCATTTATTTTTCGAATTCATATCTTTTTCAAAACATTTTTGATTTGTTTTTCCTTTAAGTCTGAACAAACGAAAAACAAATCAAAACTTTTCTAAAAGCCATTCAACACGTCATCATGTAAAGCAAACATTAAACCAAGTATGATGCCGGCAATTCAAATTTATAGATTTTATCCTGCTACATATGCTTATGACTTTATTGGCAGACATAAGTGATCATACTTGCTTTAACCCAACTGAGTTACCTGGTTTGCTTTGCCCTGCTTTGACACCATTAAAACTGACATACAATGAAGTTTCGTAACAACATGCACTAAAAGGCCTTTGCATTTTTTACAAATTACATCTATTTAAAGTTTATTGGAAAAATTTGCCATCTTGTGTGCTATTAGTCTAAAAAGTGATTCCAAGTCTTTTTCAGCATATTATCTTAATCTAAACTTAGACGTGTACATCTTTTTATCTTTATATTCATACTTGTCTTTAAGATACATTCCATAAGTCCACCACATAGTCATATCATTCCTCTGCATTCCCAGAAAGACTGAACTAGGGAAAGTCCAATATTCACTGGCATGTAACATTAGGGCAGGTCGATTTGCAACTTTTTTCAGAAAATCAACATGGCACTGGTGATGATAGTTGGGATTTGATGTGATAAGAACAGATACCAAAAATTAAATTCCCATCTTGAACAGAAAATTGAGCATTTAATTTTAAAAATCGTGTAGAAAAATACTAAAAAATCCTTCATTTTCATAGCATTTTTTACAACACTGACTTTGAAATTTCACTATTTTTATAAAATATTCAATTAAAATTGATATATTTATATGAAATACATTGAAATTGAAATACATGAATTATAATTTTAATTATGAATCACAACTAGCAAAATATCAACTTTTATTGCATTGATTAAACAAAGATTGTAAAAAAAGCTAATTAGCAACTAAGTCTTTTAAATTTTACAATTCAAAAAGATATGTGGAGATGTATTAAACAATATAACAATTTGATACATGTTGCAGAACCATGTATTTTAATTTTTTATTAGAGGCAATAATATAAACTTATACAGAACAATTTAGTTCTATTATAATTTCCTTTCGAGGAAAATGAAGGTCTAATTTGCTGGCACGATGACTTTGTAATAATGTGTCTATGTCTTGCTTCCTGCCCATATACAACTTTTTGAGAAAAATCAATCAAATTTGACTAGTGTTTGGCTGCAAAATTGATAGCAGTAATCTTTCTCTTTTTAGTTGTTCACTATTTCTGGAAAAAACAACACAAAAAAAAAAAAACAATTATTTAAAAACACTTATTTTTTTATATTTTTGCGATGTAATATGAATAAAACTAACTATTGTTTGGGTAAATTAAGAAAACTAATAAAATTTAATGGATCAATATTTATTTACTTAATGGACAAAATCCTTTGAATGCCCTTTTCTTTCACATCCAATTCATCTGAGTTTATCATCGATATATTTTCCGGAAGTAGTGCAAAAGCACTATATTTTCAACAGTTTAAAAGAGTAATTTGGATTTCAGTTAACTGTTTTGTTCTCTGAATCATATTAAAATATACTGTTGTTAGTCAAAAAAAATATTGTCGGTTTTGATCTCAAACCAACTAACTACATACACTTGGATGATAAATTTGACCAAAATGTTTAATTTATCATAGTATTTGAGAATAGACAACTCTAGTCCATAAACACATTAATCTTCTGGCTTATGTTAGCCATCTTCCTTGATTCAAGGGCCCAATTTTCTAAGTTAACTTCTCCACAAGAAATGCCAACAGCATACTCAAAAAGTAGCCTCTGGTCTTCACACTTAAATTATTTGTTTCTTCTGCTGTCAGATAATGATGATACACTGATTTTTTAGAATTCTACTTGAGGCAAATCTTGATAATTATTGATACAAAGTTTCCCCAAAGGACCAGTAAATGTTAGGCTTTTTGTTGTTCCATCAATTAATTTAAAAATTGCTGTAAATAGCAGTTCTTCTAGTGGAACCTGAAAATTAGAAAATTTGCATGTTTAATAATAGAGCCAGATTACATAATAAATACCAATATATTATTTTATTTTCCACAAAAAAAGGAACATAATTGCAAGTGAATCTATAGAATTAAGTTACCTCCTTGTTAGGTCAAGCGCATATTATGTGCCTTGTTTGACAATTTTCTGTCTTGCACTTTACTGCAAAGTCATCACATCTCAAGACAGAAAGTTTACAACTACAAGAAGATATATAAAACAGTGTCTCTTATAGCAAAATATATTGACCTTCTGTCCTACATAATGTTACCTTAACAAGGGCAATTGTGGATTAACTGCTTGCCGAATACTAATTATTTCCTTGGCAATTAACTTAAAAATCTCACTATTTTTTAAGTGGGGATAACTGTTTTCGAGGAAATAACTAAACTGGATGACTTGTCGTGAAGTTGGGGGTGCTGTTTCATCAAAATGACAAGGTGGACCAGCAAATTTTGTGAACCACGGGTTAAAACTGAACGTCATGCTTTTACTGACATTCAATCTGAAAAGTAAAATAAATAAATGGATTATAACTGAAGGAAACTGTATTAGGCTATATTCCAGTTTCATACGTAAAAAAATAAGTGCTAGTTATAAGAAATAATGAAAGACTTGTAGAGTTGAATTAGATGTATTGAAGAGAGAGGACCAAACCAAATCAGAGGCATAGTAGTGTTTAGTTTAGACATTTTTAGCAGATTTTAGCTCCTCCTTCGATAACATGAATTTATCCATAAAGAGTCATTCTTGCTGTAGCTGTGCCATTTTAAACAAATGTTTAGTGTTTAGAGTTTGAAAAACCAGTGCTTGTGCATCTATGTTACTATGCTATTTTTAATAGTATTTTCAAGTTAAATTTAATTTTTATGAAATTTTTGTTTATCAAATTTTTAGGTGAAAGTACAGAATAGTTACAATACAACCTCGTTCCCATATTAAGAATGGCTTTCTAAATAACAAAGTTATTTTAGCACAATAACATAGATGCACAAATAACAAAAACCCTTTAAAGGAGTTTCCTTATTTACTCGTGATTTTAAAACTATAATTTTAGAAGAAAAACACTGCTTAAAAACAATTACTCCCTAAAAATAAGATATTAAAATTTGACACTAATTTTCTGCAAAGTATTTTTTATTTAGTAGAAAACTTGAAAATTTACGTGGTTATGTTTCGTAAAGAATGTGTAGAATAAAATTATATGGACTATTTTTTTTTTTTTTTTTTTTTTTTTTAATATAAAACTGGAGTATTACCATATTTTAATAAAAATTTCAAATAGAATTTGATGTGAAATATTAGGTTGGTGCAAAAATAATGTTTTCTACGTTCGTTTAAACGTCAAAAATGCCATTATTTTTGCACCAATCTAATAGAAAAACAAATTAAAAAAGATAAAACAAATACGTTTAAATTCACTGCAGACACTAGAAATATAATAATATATATTTTAAACAAGTCTTTTTCGTTTTTCCTCTCGAAATAATTAAGCCTTAATCGTAATGTTTTCAAATTAAATAATAAACAAACGTTAATTTTCAATATCAATAACGAGCGTGTTTTGCGCCGGTGAAATCCAAAATGTTTCCACCCAAAAAAAGTTCCTGAAATGAAAAAGCAAACTTTGGTCGTTATTATTTAAAAAAAACATAATTTCGCCTTTACACTTAATATATATTTTATTAATTCATTATCCTCACTCATTTTATTTAAAAATGTAGTTTGAAATATATTCTAAATAATGATTCCATTTTCTTAATATTACGGATTGTTTTGATGACAGGACGTTCTTAAAAATTCGCCAAAAAACTTTTAATCGCTTCAATTTTTGAACTTTTAAAGTCATTTCCTCATGCAAAGATAACGATTTTGAGAAAAATATTTCGTGTAGGTCTTTTCTATGTCAAACCCCAACTATCATCACCATTGCCTCACTGGGGTTCCAAAATCGACCTGCCCTAATGTAACATAATACTACAGGTATTTATGCTCTTGTAAACTCGATCCTGAGTAAGAGTTAAATAACAGCTTAAGATGGGAAGAAGCTCACAAAACTTACCTCATTCCTTGCAGTGATAAGAAATTTGTCAGAATCTTTAAATGTGTGCCACTGATCATAACTTTTATCCTCTTTATATTGGCACTCTAGCTCCATTTTGACCACTTAAACTTTGCATGCATTTCTTCAAATTCATTCAACAATTATTACTAGATGATCAGCATCCAACAGTTGCCAAATACATCTTATACAGAATTCTTAAGATAATACCCCCGCATTTACTTGCATGTAACATAATACTACGTCTATGGTTATTGGACTAAAGGGCTTAATACAGTCAATAATTCTTCCTTTTTTGCAAAAGTTGCTTATTGATTGTGAGGACTAACAGACAAAATAGGGAGGAGTAAGAGGTACAAATATGTCAGAAGTAAACCCTGACTTTCTACTCAAATGAAAGTATATCCAATGATATAATTTGACATCATGGATAACTGTTAGGTTTTCATTAGTGAGAGATCACGTTTTCACCTACAAGTGATCAAGAAACTGAATAAAAATGTTTTATGCATAAGGTGTTTGTGTGCTGCTCTTTTATTCTCTGCATTATTGCCATGTTTCATGGGTTACTGTGATCGTCTAGGGTTGTCTGTTGTCTCATCTTTCTAACTTGGGCAAAATTCATAAATGACACAAGGAGACTTTGCAGAGTTCTTCACGGTTTTATTGGAGAACATTTACTTATGGAGAGATTACTATATTTTAATTATTTCTTAGGTTACTAACTTTAAAGAAATAAATGACCCATTGAACAGTTTGGAGTTACCATTCAATTGAGATAATTTTTACACTGTTGGAAGTGTCTCTTCTGCATTGCTTACTGAGTGTGACTAATTTGAAACCCTTTTTTTCTCTCTCGCTTGAAGAACATGATGTCATCATATCTCAACATCATTTGATTGTTCTGGTAAGCGCATTTGACCTGTTGGCCTCTGTGTCAAATCACCTCACCCATTCTTGGGTACAACTCAGTGGGTTGCTAGGTTATTCTGATATGTACGAGGGGCGTGCAATAAGTAATGCCCCTGACCCACTTCCAGTTGTCTGATCTAGCTGAAATTTTGCATGTGCAATGATATATATCTCTACGGGTTATGTGGCAAATTACAGCTCTGAACTAATTGTCGTTTCTGTTTTACAGGTGTTTGAACTGAGTCGGGTGTGAAATGGAGCCTGTTGAATGTCGAGCAGTGATCCGATTTTTGTATTTGAAAGGACGCACACCACAGGAGACTTTTGATTAAATGAAAGAAACTTATGGTGATAATGCTCCATCATATGACCTTGTAAAACGCTGGCATCGTGAATTCAAACATGGCCGGAAGTCTGTAGAAACACCTCCCAGACCTGGTCCCCTCCCCCTTCTGCCATTAATGAGGCATCTGTCCGTCAAGTTGAGACTGCCATTTTTGAAGATCGGCGCATTACTATTCGCCAAACAGCCCAAAATGTCAAGATTAGTATAGGGTTTGTGGAAACTATCATTCATGACCATTTGCCTATGCATAAGGTGCCTGCCAGATGGATTCCCAGGTTGCTCACACCATTCCAGAAGCGAGAACGTGTCCAGTGCTCGAGGATGAATTTGGAGATGTGCCAAGAAGATGAGTCAAAGTTTTTCAAAAGACTGATTGCACAGGATGAACCCTGGCTCCATTACTATGATCCAGTCAATGCAGTGGAAGCACTTGGACTCATCACCTCCAAAGAAGGCAAGAGTGCAGCCCTCCGCTGGCAAGGTCATGCTCACAGTCTTCTGGGAACAGGACGGAGTAGTGATGACAGATTTCCTGTCAAAGGGTACCACAATTACAGGAGCCTATTATGCTTCAATTTTTAGGAAATTGAGGGAAGCTATCAAAATCAATAGGCGAGGCAAGATCAGCAAAGGAACCCTCCTCCTGCAGAACAACGCTCTGGTCCACAACTCGCATGTCACCAGATCAGAAGCACGGGCGTGTGGTTATGAAATCCTACCCCATCCTCCCTACTCTCTTGACCTTGCACCCTCTTACTTTCACCTCTTCCCAGCAATGAAGTTGTTTTTGAAAGGAAAGCGTTCCCAGATGATGCAGCCTTGATTTCTGAAGTCACGTCATGGTTGGAGGACCAACCTAGGGTGTTCTACAAAAACGGTCTCCAGAGCTGCATCAAACGATGGGAGAAATGCATAACTCTGGGTGGTTCCTATGTAGAGAAAGACTAATAACTGTGCCAAGTTTCGTTGCTCTACTGCTATGGGAAGTGGGGCAGGGGAATTACTTATTGCACACCCCTCGTACTAATGTGAACTTATCAAAATTCGCATTAGCTAACTTAATTGCTAATTTCTCCTCATATGCATTAAAAACTTGAAGTGAAACAAAAATGAATTCAACAAATGATTTATATGCCATTAAACAACCAATTAACAATATAAAAGAATATTGAAGACAAATGTTATATCCTTTCTTAAAGCAGTGAATTAACATAAAAACATTACAGATTTAACAAATTAAAAAAAAATACAAACATTATCAGAATATTTGAAAATTTCCGCATGAAATAAATTATATAAAAATTTACATCATCATCGTCATATTTGGTTTTATATGCTGACATGTGTTGGACAGCTTTTAGAAATTGACTTCCAAATGAGCCCATCTCTAACTTGGTTTTATTTATCCTTCTTTCAGGTCCATATAACTTTTTCCCATGTTTTCATTGGCATCTCTCTGCTAACTTATTCTGCTACCTCAACTGTTCTAGATTTACTTAGCCTCATTCTTTCTGACCATGCCTCCTCATTTGCATAAATTTTCCTGTCTTGTCCAGATTTAATATTCCTTTGAGGTTATCAGATCTAAGCCTATCTTTAAGACTTGCATTACACATCCATTGTATTATTCTCATCATTTTTCTCCATGAAACACACATCTTCAACCCTGGCCAGGTTTTACTTCCATACATCATCACATTGATAGTCTTCCCTTTGTCAACAATGGTAATGCTTTGCTGATTAGTAATGATAGGAGTTCTGTAAATTTTTAACTCTTACAATCACACCAGCATTAGTTCTTCCTTGTGTAGCATGAATAAAAAAATTGAGAAGTTGAAGAACTTGAAAAATAAAACCAGAGTGACTGCTAAATAGGTCATGTGTAAAACAAGAAATTGATCAAACATTTTCTGTCAAAACTTTTTAAAAAATCTCCATTAAACTTTGTCCATTATGTGCATTAATAGCCAGATTAATCATAAATACCACACAACACAATTATCATGGTTTGATTCCTTTGTTTTTCCGGGCAAAGGAGATATTTCTGAAATCATGATATTAACTGCCTAAATAAAGTTATAAAGTTGTATCAAAACTTTCCTCTTGGGCAAGTGGAAGGTCTGTACCTTATGAGCAATTATTAGATGTCTGCTTTGTCTTCAACCTAGCTGGAAAAGAGAATGTTTGAACTAAAGTTGTTTTTTTGTCACTGCTCCGTGAAACTTCTCTATCCCTCAATTCATACCAACAGCAATAGATTAACATTTTTAATTTGAATTCCCTTTGCTAGTCTTTATCAATTTACATTTTCTCTTTCTTTTCATAGAATATATTGGCAGTATTATAATAAAGGAGTTTTTCAGAGTAAGTTGCCTACTGAAAAACATTCACGGATGCACTCTTACAATGGGACTCAACTGTATCTGGCATATATTGATTCAAATGAACAGTATCAATGTGTTGCTGAAAATGAATATGGAACTGCATTATCAGGCAAAATTCGAGTTATCCAAGCAGGTAAGTTCTGTTAATATGCATCTATGAAAATGAAAGCAATAAATGCACTTATTTGTTTTTTTACACTATTAAATTGCCAAGGTAAAAAGTCACTCAATGCTAATAATTAGCGAGATGGACCCGATGGTCAGTTGAAAACAATGAATGAAATGAATAGAATTTGATTACGTATGAGGATACTGTGTGACAAATATTTATTGATGTTGGATTTGGATGTTGTAGACTGTAGGCAAGCATTTTTGTATTTCAAAGATTTGAAATTCTCAGAAAGAATATCTTCTAATGAAGTTATTATTTGCTATTTGGCATATAAACAGAAAGTTCTTTGCTGTGAAGGTAGCAAAAACGTCTTCAATTTCTTACGAGAAACCAGAGAAGGTCAGTCGACAACCTTCCATGGAAACAACAATAGAGTAGAGAAAACTAGCATGGTTTTTTTGTGATAAAGAGACTGTAGAGATCATCCTCTATGATACACATGAAAAAATTGAAATTTCTTAAAATATCTCTATACGGAAAAAGCCTTTTAAAAAGGAATATATGATCATATGTATTTTATCAAATTTTTTATGCTGCTTTTTCAGTAAAAATGTTATATCTTTGTTAAAACACAAGCTTAAACAATGCCATTTGTCAGAAGAGTGTATTTCTTTCAAGGAATCAGAATATACCACTGAAAATCCCCAGAACGTAATAGTTTTCAAGTAACTTGCAGTAAATTTACATAAATATGCTGCAATATCCATTTTAAAAAGGAAGTTATAGAATTCAAAGTTGGATTGCGTTTTATGTACAAGAAACTGAAATCTAATATGAAGATTGTCTTAAAATTAATACATTGCAAGATATTTTTGGTATTGTAGGTCAACTTTGAAATATAAGATTTTAAATCTGGGTAGTTTATCCATTAGAAGCGTTGAGTGAAATGTGAAAATTAAATATGATACGTGCTGAATTGAACACTTTGAAGCCAAATAACTGCAATGCAAATTTTTTTTATATAAAATAAACAAGTGTTTATTTTTTAAAGAGAGAGATATATTTCAGAGATATACTCCTTTGTCAATCTATATTTTTTTCCCCCTCTTATTCTTCGGCATGATGTCGAGTGGAAGAATGTGAATTAAGTCCACATGATGTTAGCTGCGGGTTTATATGTAGTCGGATAGTAACCCGTGGCTGCAAAATCTGGGTAGTTTAAAGATTATATAATATAGATTGACAAAGGAGTATATCTCCGAAATATATCTCTCTCTTTAAAAAATAAACACCCGTTTATTTTATAAAAACAAAAATTTGCGTTGCAGTTATTTGGCTTCAAAGTGTTTAATTCAACACGTATCTTATTTAATTTTCAAATTTCACTCAATGCTTCCAATGGATAAACTACCCAGATTTTCAAACCACGCGCGACCACACGTTACTATCCGACTACATATAAACCCGCAGCTAACATCACGTGGATTTAATTCACATTCTTCCACTCGACACCATGGCGAAGAATAAGAGAAAAAAAATATATAGATTGACAAAGGAGTATATCTCCAAAATATATCTCTCTATTTAAAAAATGAACACTCATTTATTTTATTAAAAAAAAGATTTGCATTGCAGTTATTTGGCTTCAAAGAGTTCAATTCAACACATATCTTATTTAATTTATAAGATTTTACTTTATTACGACAATTGCATATTTTTAAAAACTTGCCAGAAAGAAGAGGGGAAAAAACAACTATTTTAGAATTTAGTATGAATTTAATGTAAAATTATCCCCATTTTTTGAGCCAGTCGAGCATTTTAAGACAATTTATTTTTTCTATAAATTCTGTATTTTTTTTTATTTAGGGTGAGGATCTACCTTTTTGTTTGATTTAAGGGTTTTTTGGGGGGGTGGAGGGTACTCATTGAACTTAAGTTTAGTGGTAAAGGAAGGGTTAATGTCAGGATAAATAATTACTTTCTAATTTTTTCTATTATTATATTATTATATTATATTATTCCTTGCTATGGGAGATTGCTTCTTTTTTTTTTAGCAAGGAATATTTTTTTTTTTTTAATTTTTATTAATTACAGAATAGTTTGGAAATAAATCATTTTATAGTAAATTTCATAAGCAGGGGCAAATTATTTTCCGTTTTAGATTATTTTGCTATTCGCCACTCACATGAGGATGATCATATAATTGGTTCTTTTGCATCCTATTAAACAAGATTTATATTAGAAATCTCAGAGACTATAGGATGAACATCAGTAAGAGTCATTCATATTGTGTCCCATGTAGGTTGACCTTTTGAATTGATGCTTTAGAGACTTCTTAATGTGGACAGAAATGGGTAATCATAAATCTGAGATAGAATTGTTTTTATTGGAGAAGGAGAGTGAACTTTTAATAATGAACAAATTAATTATTTGAATTTTTTTAAAACTTTTTTTTCAAGGCATCTTTTTGGATTTTCAAAGTCACTATCAATTTTATTTAATATGCCTCATTTCAATTTAGTTTAAAAATTACTTAGTCTAGCCCAGTCATTCTATATTATGCAACATTTTTAACTAATCACTGAAAAAACGAAAGGCCATATGCTAATGTCAGAATTTTCCTCACAGTTTACATGAAATGTTGGAAGATGCTGAACTTTCATAATCTTTTTTTTTTTTTTTTTCTGCACAAATCTGACCAATTTTTTTAATGAAAAAATATTTGTTATGAAGATAATTCAATGAAAAATTAATTGAAAAATGAAAACAATATTTTTTGTTATAAAGAAAGTACAACTTTTACAAAACTTATTAAAATTTAAACCCAGAAAAAAAAGTTTTTGTATAACAAACAACTCATAGCAAACAAAAATTTGATTTGATTTTTTTTTTCTTTTTCTATATTTTTCATTCAAATGAAAATAAATATTTAGCATTTTTATCATAAACTAATGATAGTAAATATTTTCTTATGAGATTTTGTATGCTTTTTCCTGCTTTTAAGTTTAAAGTTTGGCAAATATTTGTTTCGTCTCTAAGATTCCATTTCTAGCAAAACTTTATATTTGCTTCCGAAGAATGCAGCATCTATACTCTGCTAAATTCACGTCTACAATAAACTTGCACTTTCATTCTTATGTCCGCTCCACCGTGCGTTCGTACATACAATACACACCTTCCGTGTTTACATGCTTTCTTTTACTGGGTTCTCTCACTGTATGTATTCTCTCTCTCTCTCTCTCTCTCTCTATATATATATATATATATATATATATATATATATATATATCAGTGGCGACTCTAGCCTATTATTGCTTGTCGTGCCGCCCCCCCCTGCCCTTTGTCAACTTTAGTTCCCAATCCGTGGTCCGTGGACCCAAATAAGTAATCATAGTTGCTATTGCGTGATTCTCCATTGCATAGCACAGATTGACTAACGTACCTTGCATGGTGTTTGTTTTTGTTTTTTTGTGAACAATCAAGATACTATATAATTTGTGGTCTTGTTGATACAGTAGATAAGATATTTTGTCCCTTTCAAAAGTATAGAAGAAAAGAGATATTCATTACTATGAGTAGAAAAATATGTTTATTAGAATAAAGAAATTGATGACAATGACAACTAACCAGGTTAGCAATTAAGTCCACAAATCGCCAGGTCATTTGTCTCATGGAATTATAAAATAATTAAATGATTGAGTTTTTATTAGCACTTCGCAATCCCTTTTTTTTTCATTAAGGAATGGTTTATTCGTGAATTTTGAATCATAGAAATCTACAAAAAATACGGGTTCTATGTCATTTTATATTAATAGTAAGAAAAACCCTCAAACCTCGGAACCTTCGTAGAAGTCCGTAGTAGTACGTAAATAATTTTTTTCATAAAGATTCTGTATGTAACTTTTTTTTTTTTTTTTGCTGCATCATTTTACAGCTAGTGTTCGTCTATAAATGCCTTTGAATAGGAGTGGCTGCAGGTCAAGCGCGTTTTTGGGAAGGTCATCTCATTTGAGCATAAACTCCAGGCGTCTTGGTTTGGCCGCAAATTTTTCTATTACCTTATATTGCAATTCATTTCTTTGCTCTAAGTCTTTAAGCATTTCCTTCTCAATTGAAATTCGGCCTAAAGACGAAAGTCGATCCTCAGCCATAGTGCATCTTAAAAATGATCGTATTCTGTCCAAGGTTGAGAAACTTCTTTCATTTGAAACTGAAGTAGCGGGAATGGTAAGGAAAAGTTGTATCAGTCTCACAGTTTCAGACATTGCAGACAAAAAACCGAGTTCATGAAGCATCTCCAAAATAGCTTTACTTGAGGTACATTTTTTGAAATCATTGTCAGAATACAAATACCTGAGCTCACTTGTCAAGGATTTTAGGTCAAAAATACCAGGGTATTTTTTCTGCAACGCATCTATATGTTGCTTAGGGAATGTATAGGAAAAAACTTCAAATTTCTTCACATCGAGCAATTCAAAATATGAAAAGTCTCCTATGTTGGCGAATCGATCCTTTAGTGACGAAATGATGTTTTGAATTATTTCAAAATATACACTTTTGTAGTTGATTCGATTTCCCCTAGTTCTTTTTGTTGGTGGAGCGTGTGATTCGTCAGATATCTCCATGTCTGTCATCGTTTGTTGGATCATATTTTCATAATGTTCATTGTCACAATTGTTTGATATTGATTGAATGAAATCATGTATTTTATCTTGAGCATATTTCACGTCGAGTTTTTTGCACTGTAAAATGTCAAATAGTTTTTCTGCTTGAGAAAAAATGACATAAAAACAGTTAATAAAAAACATGAAAGTGAAATCATTCAATTTTGACAATAAATTGTCGGTTTCACTTAGTGTTGCTTCATCCCATATTTCGCCATGATCAAGAATATCTTCGAGTGCGTTCATTATTTTTTGACGATCGTCTTTTATAGCGGATACAGTTCTTGATTTATAAAACCATCTGGTAGCACACAAAGATGGGATGCTGATTTTAAATTTTCGGAACACACTCTTCCGTTTCGTACTAGATGATGTGAATTTACTAAAGCTGTGTAAATGTGAAAAAAATATTTTAACGCCATCAACATTTTCCGTACTTTTACTCAAAACTAAATTAAGTTTATGGGCATAACAATGGATGAAATCGGCGTATTTAAATCCCCTCTCTCTCAATTTAATTTGCACTCCGTTCCGTTCACCTGCCATCACGGCTGCTCCATCATAAGTTTGGCAAACCAATTTTGATTTTGCATCATCGAAGGCATTTAAAGACTTCTCGATTACATCAGCTAATCTTGTGGCACTTTTGTCATCGCTCACGTCATGAAATCCAAGGAATCATTCAATAATTTTGCATCCATTCACATACCTAACAATGATCGAAAGCTGTGCATGCATTGCACAGTCAGTTGTTTCATCAGCCTGCACTGAAATAAATGGGACACTTTGAATTTCAGCGTAAATAACATCAGCAATCACGTTATCAATTGCAGATATAATTTCATTCTGTATTGTTCTGGAAACACCTGAAAATTGCCTAGAGCCTTCTTTTGCAGAAAGTTTTGATGCAAACACACTGTCAATTTTAGAGAAACACTGCAATAATTCTCGATAATTACCTTTGTTAAGACTATCTTCCCCTTCATCGTGTCCACGCAATGGTAGTTCTTGTTTGCAAAGATATAATATTGCGTTTATCAGGTGTTTCAGATATTGTCTATTTTCTTCGACCAATTTATTGTGCCTTTCTCTTTCAAGTTTGGCCGATTCACTAATAGCAGTAACTAGGTCATACATGCCAAATGTTTTTAAACGCTAATAATTGTTCAAATGAGTCATTGATTTCGAATGAATTTTGCAGTCAGCCAAAATATGCCTATAATCAGTATAGCCAGTATCAGTCCATGATTGTCCTAATTTAGGCGTGAAAAGCAAGCAAGGCCAACAATAGAGTTTTTCCTCAGATTTACTCGCACATAACCAGTCAATGTCATTAAACCATTTGGATTGGAAGGAACGAGTTCTAACCTTATTCACCAATAAAGGAGTTGGGCGCCAAACTTTGATAATTTCTCGCTTCTCAGCTACATTTCTCTAGCCAAACGATCTATTTTTCAGGTCTAACACAATATCCATTTCCATTATATCTAATTTTAAATTCAGATCATTAACAGTAAATGCAGTAAAACTTTTTTTTTTTTTTAATGTTTTAGAGAATAATCTGCTTACCCGTGAAACACAGGAAAATTAGCCCAAGTGACATTATACGCAAAATACAGGGAACTTCCAAAAAGTAAATTCCATCTGATGAATCTTGAAACATATGATATCTTGACCAGTTGAAGTTATCCGATTAAATTTTCCCATAGAATAAAAGGTAATATTGATGAATAAAGTTGGGTTTAAATAGCTGTGAAATGATGGATGCAGCAAGAAAAGTTACATACAGGGTTTTTATGAAAAAAAATTACAAAGTATTTACGTATCACTACGGAATTCTACGAAGGTTTATTGGATTGACGGGTTTCTTAGTATTAATATAAAATGACTTAAAACCCGCATTTTTCGTAGATTTCTATGATTCAAAATTCACGAAAAAAAAAATTCCTCAAAAAAACAAATTCGCTCTTATTCAAAACCTGTTCTTTATTAATCACTGATATTTATTTACAATCTGATATACACGCGTGGTTATAAATGACTTAAAACCCGTATAAATGACTTAAAACCCGTATTTTTCGTGGTTATAAATGACTTCAAACCCGTATAAATGACTTAAAACCCGTATTTTTCGTAGATTTCTATGATTCAAAATTCACGAAAAAAAAATTCCTCAAAAAAACAAATTCACTCTTATTCAAAACCTGTTCTTTATTAATCACTGATATTTATTTACAATCTGATATACACGCGTGGTTGTGTTTACACAGAACTATTCGTGCTACTACATATTGCAACAGTAGTAGTAATCGTTCTTCATGTGTTTATGCGTATGTGTGTAGAGATCTCTCTCTCCCCCCTCTCTCTCTCGGTCCCTCATCCTCTTCCTAAAACAGACATCAGCAGGCTCGATCGTGCTAAATATTTTAGGCACTAGAAGTGGGCTTCACTTTGCGGGTGATTACAGAAAAATCTGGATTTCTCTAACATTATGATTATTACGAGTAAAGGTTTGGCTTAGCACGAATTACGGACGTTCAACATCATAGCCACTGTTATGGAGTTTTCAATGAATCTGGCGGTGGCCGGACAAAGACAACCCGTTCAAAACAGCATCCTTGTATTATTCCCAGATATATTTATGAATTTTTTGCTACTTAGTTATCGAAACTTGAATAGATATGTAATTTAATTGAGATCAGACTAAGTATGTTTGCTTGAAATTAATGGATGATTTTTTAATCCATTTTGAATAACATTAACCGAATTATTGGTCGTGCCGGGCACGAGTGGCACTAGTCCCATCTCCGCCCCTGATATATATATATATATATATATATATATATATATGAAATATCCACATTTTAAAACTGTTAAACTTTTTTATTGTTAATTAGATTTTATGTTTACTTGCAACATCCTTATAATAAAAAATTATAAAAATATATAACCTTTTCCATCCATTGATTTTTTTGTTTGTTTTGTTTTTTATCGCATATTTTTGCAGATAATTTATTTAAGTAATTATCTACTTTTTTGCACCACCCTTTCAATACAAAGATTTAAAAATACATAATTTTTTTGCATCCATTGCTTTTTTTTTTTTTTATATAATTTTTTTTATCGCATTTCTTTGCAAAAGTTTAAATATTTTCCACTTTGTGCTTACGTACCTTAATTGACAGACCTACCGATGTGTTTGAAAGTTAGGGTCTTACCAATTTTCTTGGCCAATTACCTACCCTACAGTTCGAGCATAAATTTCACTAATTAGAGAAACGAATTCAGTGGAGTACTTAATTTTCATTTCTTTTATGGACTGATTTTTGAGATTGTGCACACGTTAACTTTTTTTTATATGGTGGGGGGGGTAAATTTGTACATTAGATTAGATTAAGTCCACATGATGTTAGCTGCGGGTTTATATGTAGTCGGATAGTAACACGTGGTCGCAAAATTTGAGTAGTTTATAGAATATAGATTGACAAAGGAGTATATCTCCGAAATATATCTCTCTCTTTAAAAAATAAACACCCGTTTATTTTATAAAAACAAAAATTTGCGTTGCAGTTATTTGGCTTCAAAGTGTTTAATTCAACACGTATCTTATTTAATTTTCAAATTTCACTCAATGCTTCCAATGGATAAACTACCCAGATTTTCAAACCACGCGCGACCACACGTTACTATCCGACTACATATAAACCCGCAGCTAACATCACGTGGATTTAATTCACATTCTTCCACTCGACACCATGGCGAAGAATAAGAGAAAAAAAATATATAGATTGACAAAGGAGTATATCTCCAAAATATATCTCTCTATTTAAAAAATGAACACTCATTTATTTTATTAAAAAAAAGATTTGCGTTGCAGTTATTTGGCTTCAAAGAGTTCAATTCAACACATATCTTATTTAATTTATAAGATTTTACTTTATTACGACAATTGCACAAACCTAGAATTTAATTTACTACTTTTGGTGGAAGAGTTGAAAAGAGGAAGACTTGAACTGCTACCACTGAGTTCGATCACTCTAAACAATCCATATACAGGCTTCTACTGGGCAACGCCTGTTGAAGGGTTTTGCTAGATTTTAATAAATTTGATGTTAAACATTCTCAAGTTTAATAAAACATATAGGAAGAAATCATTAGTTTAAATAATAACATCTAAGATGACAGCAATTGTCAGAATAATGCAAATAGTCCATTTTTATTTGTGTTTTTGCTAAACAAGACAAATAGTGATGATGGAGGAATTAATGTCAGACAAGAAAAAATGAAGATGAATGCAGTTTTGACACATAATGAAACTAGGTTACAATGCATTAGAATTTTGTGATCAAAATTCTAAGGATAGGTACCAAAAGCAGAAAATTAAGTATAATTTGGAATCTAAAAGTCTTTTTCTTTATGGATTCTATGAATGTATTCCCTAACATGTTAATGTAATTTTATTTTACGTTCTCTATTTTCAGATGCAGCTAACTTTGATAGAGACGTAAAAGATAAGCCATATGAATATACTCAACAAGTAGGAAATCCATTATTAATTCCATGTAAATATGATAAACTTGGAGTTCCGAATAATTTATACCAGTGGAAATATCAAAGTGGTCAAATTGACATAGTTGTCAAACCTGGAAAGAGAATATATGTTTCTGAAAACGGTAAGTTTGTATCATATTTATACAAGTTTTAAATTGATGATCTGAAAAATATGGAGGCTGGGGTATAATTTCACAGACGTAATATTTACATTTTAAAAAAAATATTTGTCATTTATCAAAAACCACTTGAGAATAAAGATTATTAAAATTTGTAGATTGTTGAATGATTATTAATATTATGAAAGGATTTAAAATTAATGAAATGGACAAAATTTGAACTCTTATGAGGATAGTTTATGACAAGTATTTGTTGATAATGGATTTGAAATTGATGATTTTGTAGTCTACATGGAAGTAGTCCCATAGTAATGGGTTCCACCGATAGGAAGTTCTTGGAAATAAACTTTTAAGCAGAAGTGTAACTACACTATCACAAAGAAATGGCAAATTGCATTGTTTTTTCTAAACACAGGTAAAACATTCTCCTAAACCAAAGCATAACCTGTATAAATCAGTAAAGCCTCAACTAGACAAGGTGAAAGTAATCTTGAAGTTAAATCTTCCTACCAAGATAAAGCATGACTTATATACAAGAATGTTAAGAATGTTCTCACCATCTGAAGGCAGGTCCTTATAAAGAAGCAACTTTATCAATACCTTCTTCAGATTTCAGTTTTGATTGGAGAGAAAAGATCCATATTTGCTGGTCACTGTAATCATCAGTAATGTTTGCGTAACAAAAAAATCCGTGTTTATGTACAAAATATACATATCTCCAAATATGAATACCGTTGACAGTCAAGAAAGATTGTTTTCTCAGACCAATAGCAGAACTAATATGACATTTTAATCACAGCTCGATTAAAAGTCTTTAATAGCTCGCATTCATACGAGGTTCACTTATACGCAATATCTGTTTTCATATGTTCAGTATCTCCAGCTCCATTAAAATGAAATAAGTTAAAGTAATAAAGATATCTTAGCAATATTCTTAATCAAATATGTTTATAATTAATATTAGTTAGCAATATTCTTAATCAAATGTTTATAATTAATACTAGTTCGTAAAGGTTCCTGAATGTCTGAATTGTTATCTTTACTTTCCATCTATAGATTTATAACTATTTAATAAATGTAGAAAACGTTATATGAAATTTCAAAGAAAAAATGTGCTACATTATATACAAATCAAAAAGTAAAAATACGATAAATTCATTTATCTATAGTTTTTTTTTTTGTTTTTGTTTTTTTTTGTGGCATACAAAACATAAAAATATTTTTAACCTGTATCTGCTTTGAAGTAAAGCTAAATAACATGTGTACTTCTTAAAGTTTATCAAAAATAATCAGCTAAAATAGGTATGCAATACTTTCTGTTATTACTTCATGCTAATTTATTTTTATTTATACTATCATTCCGTTTACTATACTTGATAAATGCTTTTTGTGTTAATTTCATTATATTTTCTTGTTAAATAATTTGTACCAGCTGTAAATAGGTAAAACTTTAAAAAAAAAAACAAAAAAAAAAAACATTTTCATTGACTGTTTTAGTAAAAAAAAAAAAAAAAAAAAAATCTACAAACTTGGGCCATGTGCGCGAGAAAAAGTTTTAAGCAGTTACGATTTAAAAACAAATATTTGTGATTCGCGTCAGTAATGTTCTATTTATTTTATTAGAAGTCCGACCCTGAGCTAAATAACAGCCGATAAAAAGTCAAAATTTTGAAAAATGGCATGTGAATTTAATAGTAATCGGATATTTAAATCAGCCCTCAGCTAATTAAACCGCCGACATAAATCGCACTAATTATTTTCTGAGCCAGGTAAATAATATAATGTACGAAAAAAAAAAAATGTTAACCCTGTTTAACTGCAAAGACTTATCGAAAATATACGTTTTCAAAAATATGTTCAAAATGAATAACAGCCGAAATGTCTGCATTATTTTGGGCGCGAAGGTGGAAACAAATATTTCATGCTAACCCATAGGACCACGCTGACAGAAATGGCATAACGTTGCACAATTATGTATTTAATCTTAGCGAGAGATAGCATTTCAAGCATATGCAGATTGTGAAATCGTTTACAATAGAGGATTTTATGCAATGCCCGATCAGATTCGTTTAAGAGAAAATTAATATATAGATGTTTTTATTTTCGACATTACACGTCTGAATGCTCCACAGTTCTGATAATTTTGTATTAATGATGGCTAGTTTTGTAGGGTTTTTTAACGAGACACACAAAGCATGCAAGATGACAGTACACACTGTATGGACCCGATAGAAGAAAGCCCCCAGAGTATAGTTCCTGATGAAATTAGTGATCTGCGTCGGTCTTCATGAATCCGAAGGCGTCCAAGATTTTTAGAAGAGAACTATGTGACGTATAGTAAGTCTGATTAAGTTCTATTCAGAAATCGTGCCCACACAACTTGGGGGGAAAGAAAATGGAGAAAAAAGGACTCCGTTACTGCTTAGTTACAATTCGGCGTAGTCTGTATGTATCCTGTTGAGATGTTCTCCGGTTACATACAGACTACATACTTATATAAGGCCACCAACACTACCTACGAAAAGTGTTTTATTCAAGTCTGCTAACTATTCTATGCTTTGTTTCTGACAGGATCGTTTTCTCACGTGGATTATTGTTGTCATCTGCCTTTCCCAGAAAAGGCACCTTAAAGCCACACACGGTGGATGTCAAACAATTTAGTAGGGAGACTACACAGCATACTTTTTCTTCATAGCATCTTTTCTTTTTTTAAGGTGGCAACTGCAAACTAGGGAGAATTCCGGATGTAATTTTTGAATATGTGTTTATATGAGATCTCATTTTGTTATCAACGTCATTTCAGCAAGGGGCCTGGTGCTACCAGATCAGGCTGTCTATTGGCTTCCTGAGACGAAATGCACCTACATCGATTTTTCTGTTTTTGTTTTCTATTCTCTTTTGTAAAATTTAATTATGTTCTACAAAAACAAAAACAACCCCCTTCCCCTCTCCTTTCCTTTTCCTTCCCTACTTACCAACCTTGTCGCCCCCCCCTTTTTTTTCTCCCCCTGTTGGTAGGGCACTAGAATAAGCCGACTGCCCCCCTGCAGAGGATAAAAATCCCTCAATGGGGCAACCAGTTAGCTGTGAGTTGCTACCCGTAATGCCTTAGGACGTGATCCTGGTGATTGAGCTAATCTAGACCTGGGTGCATAAGTCTAGGCACTGCAAACACATTAATTTGGCCCTTACTTCGGCTAGACGGGCGGTCGGAGAGGTCCGATCCGACCAATCGGCCAGTCACGCCAAGCCCTAGCAGTTACACCCAAAGTACCAACTACCATAACAAAGAATGAAACTTGAAGGTACTCCCATCTTTTTTTTAAATTTTTTATTTATTTTTTTTTTTTTTCTTCTCGCACTACAAAAAATAGGCAAACCAAGTAAGTGCTAGAAGGCGGTGGAAAAGGTCAATCAATTGGAAAGACCAGAATTCAACACTCCATCTGAGCAAATGTATTTTTGAGGACATATTGAACAGAAAATATAGTGCTTGAGAACTCCTTACCGAAAGAGTATATCCTCCACGTAGCCCCAACATGGTCAAGACGAATGGGTTTGCCCTTTACTATGCCCCAATTTTGGACTCCGAGGTGGGTAGGGAGCGTGGTTGATGAAAAATAAATCCCCAAAATCCATGGCTGGTAAAAATACATGCATCCCCCTCAAAACCCTTAAAAGAAATCATTCCTCTGACTCTGACCTCTCAAGATCAGATGAAGAACAAAAATTAAAAACTAGAAAAACCGTTCCAACTATAGACGAAGGAAACTTCCCATGATTCTTGGTCATTGAATTAATTGAAAATAAAAAATTGGAAATTTATCACCTTTCCTAATAGAAAAGACATTATTCACAAAAAGTAAACCAAAAATGATAAAAAAAAACAAAAGATCTACTAGTTGAGATAACCAATCTTAGAGATGCTCAATCTTTACTCAAAATGAAGAACTTCCATGAGTACACGGCCCTGTCGGTGGGGCATTAGAATACACCGACTGCCCCCCTGCAGAGGGTAAAAGTCCCTCAATGGGGGTCCTGGATATGACCTTAAACTATATCCAGTGGTGAGGCCCCAGCTTGTGGGCTTTGGGGAGTGTGGAGCCACCCTTTAATTACCATTGCTCCCAGGTCCACTCTGACCCGGAGTGGTAGTACCTGTTAGGGTCCCAACTATGGGTTAAATAGAAACCAACGTGAAAACAACAAATATATTCTATTAAAAAAATTTTTTCTCCAAAATCTTTGGATTCGGCATTAAATAACCTGAAAAGGGTTGATATGCCGTAAAACAAAAACAACCAACCAATCCATGAGTACAAGTGCAAAGTCTTTCCCCATAAAACACTAAACACTTCGAAAGGAGTAATTCGAAGTTATGAACTATCGCTAGCAACTGAAGAAGAAATAAAAACCGAATTAGAAAACAAGGAAAACAACCACATCCGCATAAACATAAAAAGAAACAATAAAATAATAACCACCAACACATGCATATTAACGTTTAACA
Source organism: Euprymna scolopes (assembly GCF_053919585.1). Classification (NCBI taxonomy): domain Eukaryota; kingdom Metazoa; phylum Mollusca; class Cephalopoda; order Sepiida; family Sepiolidae; genus Euprymna; species Euprymna scolopes. Next base: position 109,900,452 of record NC_136488.1, read on the forward strand.
AACCAATAATACCTAAGGAAATAAAAATTGGCTACTTAAATGTAAAAGTAGACCAATATATCCCAGCCCCATTAAGATGTTTCCATTGCTAAAAATATGGACATCATAAAGAAGCCTGTAAACGAATAAAAATATGTGGAAAATGCGGCAACAAAGAGTCTGACCACACCGAAGAAAAATGCATAAATGAAGTGAAATGCGCTAACTGCAAAGAAGATCACTCGGTCTTCTCTAAAATATGCAAAACATATAAAAAAGAAAGATTATAGAAGTAAAGTACAAAAAAAAAACAACCTTTCCAGAAGCCAGAAAAATAGTTGAGACGTACATGAAAGACAACACATATGCTAAGACAACAAAAAAGACAACTAAACCATACCAACTCTAGAAGTGTAAGCCATGTTTAATTTCATAAGTTTCAGATGGTCCGTTGTTTTAAACAAGTCTTGAGAGGTGACTGGTTTGCAGTAGACAAAACAGTTTCCGATGGTTCGTTGTTCTAAACAAGTTTTGAGAGGTGACTTGTTTGCAGTAGACAGTTCCACAGAGCAAAATATTCTTAGTGTCGAGACGGAAAAAAAAACGTGAAATTGCTCCAGAAAAGGTTTAACATTTATGAAGCAATTCTGGTTTCTGATTGGTTGGTAGCAGAACGTGAATTAATTTGATTTGTCAGTTCCAAGCAGCATCGTTTATAAATAGAATCGTCCGACTGTGTGGGATCATACCCCATTACAAGTCCAAAATATTGCAACATCTTCCCTATTTTTTATAATGGGGAAGTCCCTTGTGTTCGTTCTGCTCAAAAATAAATATATATTTTTATATTCAATTATACATAACAAAAATTAGAAATCATTTGGATCTTAGAATATTAGCATGTAAAAAAGACGCCATTTTTAATTTTGTTCAAATGTCAAAACAGATATATATGTACAGAGAAGAGAAATAAAAGAAATGGAAAGTATTTTAACCTTAAAAAGGGGTGGGTATGTGAAAAAAGAAGCCATTTCTTAAATTTGATTATGCAGTTTTGTAAAAGAAAAAAACGCATACATATAAATAAATATACATGAAATATGTACCCGTTTAAAGAGTTTTGTTTTTTTTGTTAGTGAAAACAATGCAAAAAAAGATAGGACATTTTTGAAAAATAAGAAAGAAAACTAATGTGCACAAAAAAAAATAAAAGTCAATTGTAATTTCTGCGCGCCTTAAAATAAGCATGCAAAAAGTATTTTGTCAAAGGAAAATTACAAAGAGTTTTTTTTTTTTCTAGTTTTTTTCAGCAAAAGTATTAGTTACGCATTAGTAGGTTAAAGTGTTAATACAAATAAAATGGATACAGTTTAACGTCTTGTCAAGGACTATTTTCTTTTTTTTTTTTTTTTTTTTTTTTTTTATATATATAAATCTATATACATACAGGGCCGTGAAAAACAAAAATTATTCAGTCAAATCCCCCAACAAGTTTTGAGAAAAAAAAAAAACGCTGTAACTTTATTCTTGTTGCGGGTTTCGTGAATACATCAGCGATATTTTGTTCTGATGATATGTAATTCAAAATAATGGATTCCTTTTTCACCTCGTTTTTTTATGAAATGGTATTTTATATCTATATGCTTAGATCTTTGGCTGGTGCTACCAGATCAGGCTGTCTATTGGCTTCCTGAGACGAAATGCACCTACATCGATTTTCCGTTTTTGTTTCCTATTCTCTTTTGTAAAACTTAATTATGTTCTGCAAAAACAAAAGCAAAAACAACAGCCCCCTTCCCTTTTTTTTTCCTACTTCCCAACCCCGTCAGTGGGGCATTAGAATACACTGACTGCCCCCTTGCAGAGAGTAAAAGTCCCTCAATGGGGCCACCTGTTGGCCGTAGGTGGCATCCCGTAATGTCTACAAAAAGGATCCTGGTGGCTGAGCAACTGATACCTAGGGAAATAAAGGTATCAGTTGCAACACTCCACTTTGGCCTCGTACTGGGCCAGACGGGCGATCGGAGAGGCCCGATCCGATCAATCGGCTGGTCACGTCTAGCTCACCACTTATACGCATACAATCTACACCAAATCTAAATAATACACAACACTTCCCCATCAATACTGATCCCCAAACAAGTGGTGAAAGCGGTGGCTGAGGGTCAATTGTATATAGTGAACAAGGACTAGACATGGATGTTTTTCTCTGATCTTTCCCATATTTTACTTGGATGGGATAAATTAAGATACACGAGTGCTCGAAGCCTACATTATGTACAAGTATATCATACCTGTAACCCTGTTGTAGCCAGGGCGAATGGGCTTCCCCCCTGTGCGCATCCCAAGTAGGGCTCCAAGGTGGGTGGGGAGCAGGGATGATGAATTAAAAAAAAACGAACCCAATATGAGTTATAAAAATCCAAGTAAAAAAAGATTTTTAGACAGTTCGGACAGTGACACGAATGAGGAATCGGATAACTGTCCAAACTTCATAGTAATGGAGTCAATTGGAGAAGTGCCTTTAACCAAACTCTCCCCCTTCAAGATAGAAAAAATACTATCAGAAAGGGTCAAACCTAAACTAGTGAAAAAATTAAGAAATGGTAATCTTTTGATAGAAATTCTTACCAAAACACAGGCAGATGAACTTTTAAAATGGAAACATTTTGACAATATAAAAATAAAAACGTACCCTCACAAAACACTAAACATATGCAAAGGAGTTGTGAAAAGCCCTGAACTTTCACTTTGCTCCATCGACGAAATCCGTTCAAATCTAAAAGAACAAAATGTAACGGATGTCAGAAGAATTCAAATTTTAAAAAATGGAGAAATGATAAACACACACTCATATATATTAACCTTTTACCAACAAAAAATTCCACAAGAAATAAAAAAAGCCTATGAGAAACTAAGAGTCGAACCATACATCCCCAACACACTGCGTTGCTTTAAATGTCAAAAGTTTGGTCATCATCAGGACCGATGTACACGCCAGCCAGTTTGTGGAAGGTGTGGAGAAAACGACAATCATATCAACTGTCAAAAAACTTATAAATGTGCCAATTGTACAGAAAATCACAGTGCCTACTCCAAAGACTGTGAAATCTGGAAAAAAGAAAAAGAAATTGTTAAAATTAAACACTCATTAAACATCACCTACCCAGAAGCAAGGAAAAAGGCAGTAACAGCTAAATATTCCGAAATAACCAAAAAGAATATTCCCAACACAAATAAACACAATGACAATTATTGCACAACAAACCTCGATATTAAAATCCAAGACCTCACCAACCAAATCAAAATATTGATAAATACAATTGAAGAAATGAAAAAAAACTCACTGGAACCAAAAATCCAAACGCCACACCCAGTTGACCAGAAACAAATCCAAAAAAACAAACCAGAACCAAACTTAACTAAACAAAAACTACAAATAAACCCACAAATTCCCCTCTCCAATAGCTTTAAGATATTGGAGATCGAGAACTCTGAAGAGCAGAATACCAACAGTCATTCCTATACCAAAACCAGGAAAGGATGCATCTGACCCCTCCAATTATCGCCCCATAGCTCTAACAAGCTGTGTGTGTAAGATCATGGAGAGAATGGTCAACACCAGGTTAATTTGGTTTCTGGAAACAAATAAAATAATAACTAATTTTCAGTGTGGCTTCCGAAAACATCGTAGCACAACAGACCATTTAATTCGTTTAGAAACTTTCATCAGAAATTCATTTATACAAAAAAAGCATATGACTGCTATTTTCTTTGATCTTGAAAAGGCGTACAATACCACATGGAGGTATGGCATCATGAAAGATCTCAAAGAAGCTGGAGTGAAAGGAAGACTACCCATCTTCATCAACAACTTCATAAATAATAGACTATTCAATGTCCGTGTAGGAACATGCCTATCGGACATCAAAGAACAGGAAACGGGAGTTCCACAGGGAAGTATTTTGTCGGTAACATTATTCAGCCTAAAAATTAACAGTATTGTTGGATGCATAAACCAAGGCGTGGATTGCTCTCTATATGTTGATGATTTTTTAATTGCATATAGCTCAAGTCATATCCATAAGAATGGCTTCAAATTTTCCATTAACAAAACAAAATGTATGCACTTTTGTCAACTAAGAAAATTGCACCCAGATCCTCTTTTAAAACTAAATGATATTCCGATTCCTGTTGTAAATGAACATAAATTCTTAGGGTTAATACTAGACAAAAAACTTACATTCATCCCTCATATAAAACATCTTAAAAATAAATGTAATAAAACCCTACAGCTAATGCGGGTCATTGCCCACACAGATTGGGGAGCGGACAGACAAACCCTATTAAAGTTATATAGGTCACTAGTTCGATCGAAACTAGACTATGGTAGCTTCATTTACGGTGCCACCAGAAAGTCGTATATAAAGATATTGGACACCGTTCAACATCAGGGCCTCAGACTTGCGCTGGGAGCCTTCCGAACTTCCCCCATCGATAGTCTCTATGCAGAAGCCAATGAACGCCCATTATCAATTCGACGCGACAAACTAGCCTTGCAATACCTGACCAAAATTCTCTCTTGCCCAGAAAATCCTGCTTACAACTGCATTGCAAACTCACTAGATTACTCGCTCTATGATAGAGAAAAATCACAGCCAACAAATCCAACCTCTAACTGTACCTTCAATTCAAATTACCAAAATCTATATTAGCAAAAAGTAAAAGCTATAAAACCTTTTGGGCTCCGTACAAAACCATTAGTAGAAGATGCAGGTATCACAATCACCAATATCCATAATGTCAACCAACTAAGCCTTCCACCCTGGCTACTAAAATACCCTGAAATCATCCTTGAATTAAATAACCTCCCAAAAAATCAAACCCATCCACTAACCTATCAAGAAAAACTCCTTATCATTCAGGAAAAATACCCAAACCATCAGCACATATACACAGATGGGTCCAAAGACAGCAACAAAACCGGATGCGGAGTCGTATCCACTAACATTACCTTACAGAAGCGACTACCAGACCATGCCTCAATTTTTAGTGCCGAAGCCACAGCCTTAGATATGGCACTAGATCTCATCACTGACCTTACCCACAACAAATTTATAATTTTTTCAGACTCCCTATCGGTACTCGAATCCTTAAAGAATAAAACTTTAAATAACCCACTACTCATCAAACTGCTACAAAAAATACACACTCTCTCACAAAACAAAAGTATCAAATTCTGCTGGATCCCCAGTCATTCTGGAATTCAGGGCAATGAAAAAGCTGACATAGCTGCCAAAAATGCTTTAAAACTCCTTAAAAGCAATATAAAAATTCCACATTCTGACTACAAACAACAAATAAATCTGATTATGAAGAAATGGCAAGAAAGATGGAATAACTGTCCAAATAATAAACTTTTCAAGATCAAGCCCACAATAGAAGAACGATTACCAGATGCCAGAAGATCACGTAGAGAGGAAGTGATTTTGTCCCGTATTCGCATAGGACATACGCACATAACCCACTCCTTCCTGCTAAAAAAAGAAGACCCTCCAGAATGTTTTGCATGCCAAGAACCTTTAACAGTAAAACACTTTCTTTTGGATTGTGGCGATCTCGCGCATATCCGGCAAAATTATTACCATGTCAACAATATGAAAGAACTATTTAAAAAAATAAACTCCAACAAAATACTAACATTTCTGAAAAAAGTAAATCTATATAAAAGAATATAACTTTAATTCAATCCAACTTTACACCCCACCCCCAAAAAAGGAAGGAAGCACATCACCTAATGATACAAAAAGTCTGATTTGACTCGCTGATTAAATTAAAATATCTATTCCAAAAAAAAAAAAAAAAACTGAATTCGGCATTAAATAACCAAAAAAAAAAAAGAAGGTTGATATGCCGTAAAACCAAACCAAACCAAACCAATTAGATCTTTGGTTGATTATCTTGTTCTGTGCTAAGACTATACTGGCTTGATTATCACAATTAATTATTACGGGGCTTTTAGTTAATTCTGGCTCTAAAATAGTCTTTAGGATATTTTTAAGGTAGGTGGGTCGTGTGTGTGATAGCGATAAATTCTGCTTCACATGTAGAGAGAGATACAATCTGTTGCTTTTTAGATTTCCATGAAATAATAGGTCCATTTTCTGAGAGTCTGAAACAATATCCAGATATACTTTTGCCATCTTCGTCGTTTTCCCAGTCTGAATCCGAAAAACCTAATTTTAGAGGATTTCTTGATTTTCTAAATACTAACCTCTGTTCTTTAGTTCCTTTTAAATAACGCAGAACTTGTTTAGCTCTGTTTAAATCCTTCATTGTCAGTCATGTTAATTTTTGTGACAGTTTTGTTACTGTATAGCATATGTCTGGCCTGGTTGCAGTCATTAAATATATAAGACTACCTATAATTTGGCGATATTGTGTGTCATTTATTATTTCAGATTCTGTGTGTATATTTTTATTAATATCATTTTCGACCGGTGTAGAGCGTTTCTTGCACTCTCCCATTCCAAATTTTAATAGTATTTTGTCGATGTACCTCGATTGATTCATCGTAATAAGTACTTTGCTTTGAGTAAATTCTATCCCCAAAAACCAGGATATTTTGCCAAGATCGGTCATTTTGAATCTTTTACTTAATTTGTTAACATCGGTTAACATTATGTGACAATTTGATGCGATTAAAATATCATCGACACACAAAACCAAAATCAGTAGTTTATCGTCTTTGTGTTGGGTATATAAACAGGGGTCTACAGCGCATTGTCTGAATTGTTGTTTAATAATATAATCATGAAATACTGTATTCTAACACTGAGCACTCTGCTTTAGACCATATAATGACTTGTTAAGTCGCCACACGCTATTTTTATTTTTCATTATAAATCCCTCTGGAAGGGTAATATAAATTTCAGTCTATTGGGGCATTCAAATAAGCATTTTTTACGTCCATTTGATGGATGTTTAGGTCATATTGTGATGCGATTTGCAGTAAAATTCTGATTGTCGTTAGGTTTGTTGTTGGTGAAAACGTAGAAAAATATTCTATACTGTAAATCTCAGAGTACCCTTTAGCAACAAATCTAGCTTTGTACTGTTCTACACCTGATGCTGTAGTCTTTTTTGTAAAGACCCATCTTGTAGAAATAACATGTTTATCTTTTGGGAGAGGCTCTATCATATAGGTATCATTTTCAATTAAGGCATCTATTTCTTTTTTCATGGCAATTTTCCATTCATCACAATGTTCTGAATTAATTGCTTCATTAAAGCTTTTTGGCGCATTTTCCATTGAATAGCAATAGTCGATTTGATAATCTTTTAAATTGTCGACCACAAAAAAATCGGGTCACCTTCTATTTCTTTTGGGATATCTTTCAACTCTATCATCATCATGGACACTCTTGTCTCCGTCATTTTTATTGTCTTCGTTTGTTTTAATTATTTGAGGCAATATAATTTCGTCTTCTTCATATGACAGGTTTTCGTCTGTAAAATTAAACATGTCTGTGAATTTTACACATCGGATTCTTTTTATTTTATTTTTTCTGGAAAAAATACTAAATTGGCTGGACTGTTTTTATCGTATTCAAGAAATATACCTCTGTCGGCTTTAATATTCAATTTACTCTTTTTATCTATATATGCGAGCAAGTTGAACCAAATATATGCATTCTGCTTAAATTTGTTTTTTTACCACAGAAAGATTCATATGGAGTTTTGTTAAAAAAAACCTGTTGCGTATATAGGCTGCTGCCATAAATGTGTACGTCCGGAGGTTTTTAGGGAGTTTTGATTCAATGAGTAGGCATTTTGCCATTTCAAAAAGTGTCCGCCATGCACATTCAGCAGTCCCGTTTTGGTGTGGCGATCTAGGAGCTGATGTTTCATGCCTGATATGATGGTTAATTAGTAAAAGTTCAAAGTCTTTATTGGTGAATTCCGTACCGTTGTCAGAGCGAATACACTTGACTTCACCGTAAGGAGCCATGTCGGCTAGATATTTTTTAGTTGCTAGCAGAGTATCAGATTTGTTTTTTAAAAAGTAAACCATTATTAAACCTGAATGGTCATCTATGAAATTCAACACATATCTATAATGTTCTCTGGCCATCGGTTCCACGGGACCGTTCAAGTCACAATGCATCATTGATAGGATTTTTTTGGCCTTTTTGTCTGGTATCTTGCTTTGATAGTTTGTCATTTTCCCTTGCGTACAGACGTCGCAGTTGGAGTTTTTTGATGTTTGTATTTTCATTCCATCAACTACAGTCGGCAACTTTTTGATATCAGGAATATTGCAGTGTCCAAGAATTTTATGCCATGTGTGTAGATCATGGCAGGTGGTTTTCGATTGGACTACGCTATTAAAATAATATAGTCTTCCATTTTCTTTAATGTTGAATACAGTTCCATTTCGGTATACCAGTTTTGATTTACTGGGGCTAAAATTTATATTTGCACCTTGTTTTGTGGCAGCTTGTACAGAAAATATATTTTGTTTAAATTTTGGGATTAGAAGAGTGTTTTCTAGAATACAGAAACATAGTTCACCTTTATTGTTCTTTAGCGAGATTTTTGCATTGCCTCTTTTCAAAACGATATCATTTACTTGACTCCCGTTAGCTAGTTCTACAAAATGATTTTGTGGCTTAAAGTTGGGGTCAAAATTGATAAAATCAGATTCCTTTGTAATCACATGTGCCGTGGCCCCACAATCGACAAGAAAATTATTATTGTTTGTTGAAGCATTAAATGTGATCATTTTTTTCAGTTTCTTCGTAACTTCTGAGTGCTACCTTGAATTGGCTAAAAGTCATGGGTTTTTCTTTCTGGGTTATCACGGTTGTAAATGGCTTGAAATCACTCGGTAATCCCTTAAGGACCATGGAAATTAACAGACTGTCACTTATAACTTCACCAGACATTTTAAAAGAATTTGCAGTCGTTTCGGCTCTTATAATATAATCAGTAATAGTTTCGGCTTCCATTCATTTTAGAGAGGTCAGTTCAGTGTATAAAGAAATAATTTTGGGTTTTCCTTTCGATAAATAATGGTCTCTCAATATTTTTAATGCTTTGCAGCCATCATCCAGGGCTTCTCTCATTACCAGTGATAGACTTTGGTCATTTAAACACTGTATTAATTCCGCAAAGACAGTTGTGTTCTTTTCAATGAAGTCGATGTTGTTTCTGTTTTCAGGTTGTGTTTGAAGTACTTTGTGTAGCTTTTGGATTCGTAGATATCCTAGAAATTTAACTTGCCACAATTCGAATTTTGATTCGGATCCATCGAAATAAAGACGCACGCTGGGCGCATAACCTCTAGAAGTGTAAGCCATGTTTAGTTTCATAAAAGTTTCAGATGCTTCGTTGTTTTTAAAATAAGTCTTGAGAGGTGACTGGTTTGCAGTAGACAGAACAGTTTCCGATGGTTCGTTGTTCTAAACAAGTTTTGAGAGGTGACTTGTTTGCAGTAGACAGTTCCACAGAGCAAAATATTCTTACTGTGTCGAGACGAAAAAAAAACATGTGAAATTGCTCCAGAAAAGGTTTAATATTTATGAAGCAATTCTGGTTTCTGATTGGTTGGTAGCAGAACGTGAATTAATTTGATTTGTCAGTTCCTAGCAGCATCGTTTATAAATAGAATCGTCCGACTGTGTGGGATCATGCCCCATTACAAGTCCAAAATATTGCAACACCAACATAATGAAATACATGATCAATATAGGGAACTGATAAACAAACTGATTACTATGACCTTCACCGAGGTGCACGACTTGACACACAAAAAAAACCCAGCCTCTTAATCACCTGCTAACGCACGCATCACTGTAACGTTCAATGACAACAACAACAACAACAACCTTCTCACTCGACCTGCCTTTTATACCACTATCTCAATCCCTTCTCTTGCGCATGCGCCTGTAGATTCCTGACAACCTCGAGACTTCCGCTTATAAAAATCCAAGTTTTGTTGTCGCGCATGCCTATACAAGGCACAAACACGTGGGCGTTTGTTTTGTTGGTAAGTACTACACTCCCCCCTGATCTGATGATCACATAGAGTGCACTCCGGGGGTGGCCTCTTAGTTCGTTGGCTTCTGCGAAGGGTGGTATTTACAATCTCGGATTCAGGTTCTGGTTCTGGTTCTGGGTGTGGTTCTGGTTCTGGTTCTGATCCTGCCTGATCAGACGAACTACAACTACCACTCTCTTGCTCGGTGACCTCACTCATCAGCAGCTCATCATCTGATGATTCATCGCTCTCTGTAGTTGTGGGATGTACTTCACTAGCTCGGCGAAGATCGAGCACATGGCGTGGGGTTCCATCAACAAGGACCGACTGCTGGCTGACCACTCCAGATATTCGTCCTCGCTTGAACTTGGTGGTGCACCAGTTTCCAGGGGGTCTAACCCAAACTGGATCCCCTACCTTGTATTTGTAATGACTCTCCTTGTCGATTGGTTGGACAGTGTCAATGCCCTTTATCCTAACATGGTATTTGTGTATGGCATTGGCCGGTGCTGTTGTTAGTGTCTTCCCATCCTTTGGTATGATGTTATACCAATACGTGGCCTCCGTAATGGTACATTGCTTTCTGGCAGCAATTCTCTTGATACTGCGATCGCTCCTCTCAGCAATGCCATTCCCTGATGGCACATGAGCACATCACAGTCGTAGTCGGACACCCCACTCCTTCAACAACTGCCGAACTTGGTGGCTACAAAAAGCAGCATCGTTGTCCGTCAATATCTCTTCCGACGCACCTCGCTCAGAAAAGATAAATGACAGTTGGCGGACAACATTCGCTGAGTCCTGCCTGGTCATTTGCCGCCACACCGCAAAACGAGTGGTCCACAGTCGATAAGGGTTAGAAAGGGCTTACCACTGTAATGGGTAATATCCATCGCTAATCGTTGCCACACATGCTCAACTTCCACGATGCAGTCCATGCTTTTTGGTGAGGGTCGTAGTCCATCTTAAAATCAGGCCGATCAATGTGAACTGCAGCACACACTGGGGTTTCCAAAAATCGCACAGTCCCATCTCTTCCGATAACCACTCCCTCCAGTGCCTTAATAGCATCATATCCCAACAGTACATCGAATCCCAGCAAATCCCCTCGCATCACCAGCACATTAATGTCTGCGGCCACACCAGAGTCTGTGTGGACTTTGACAGTTCCGACTCCACAGCAAGCTTGCGTATTGCCACCTATTGTGGTTACTTTGGTGATCTGCTTTGTCCAGTTTCGACACAACTTGGCACTCATGATGGTGTGTGAGCACCCGGAGTCGAGAAGAGCTGAACAAGGCACTTGGTCCACGTACACATTTATTGTCGGTTGCGCCTCAATTAAATCTTGTCCGGGGAACAGGGCGGCGCTGACGTCCTGCCCCCTGATGCATTTCCCGCACAATTTTGGGATAAATGTCCATAGCTACCACATTGGAAACAGCGCGGGCGCCCCCGCCCCTTATTAGTACAATTTCTTGCGAAATGGCCTCGCTGGCCGCAGCAGAAACATCTCCCATTGGTCATGGGTCTCAAACTGGGACTCTTTTCAGCATTAGTCTTGGCTGTCTGCGCCATCATTACAACCGGTTCCCTCAGGTCCTCCTCATCTCTGATAATGGCTCGAGCGTGTTCTAACAAATGTTCCATGGGCGTTACAGATACGCTGGTGGAAGCCCTCAACACTTGCTTAACATGGGTGGGAAGGCCGGCCACAAACGCATACGCCAGTGTTTGCTCTGACACTCCATTGCCAAATAGAACTGCAAGTTTCTTCAGCTCCGCAAAGAAGACGTCCACGGTTTCTCCTGGCATGAACTTCCTAGCGGCAAATGTTTCGTAGGCCGTGCAGGGATCCATGGCAAATGCCTTGTATAAAGCATTTTTTATACAGGTAACATTAGGTTTCTCCACGGCACTAAGTTGCTGATATACACTTAGGGCGCCTCCAGCCAATCTCAGGGGAATCACGGTATGCACCCCCTTTACTTCACAGAGGCTGCAGGTCAACTCAACCCTTTCGACCCAGTCGACAACAAAAGTGGATCCGTCGAATTCGGGTATCAGTTTTAAATCAAATTTTGTCCCAGCCATAGTTGTCCAGGAAAAGAGACAAAATGAAATAGCCGAAATAGCTTATGACCTTCACCTTCACCGAAGTGCACGACTTATATGATCTTCATCGAGGTGCGCGACTTGACACACAAAAAAAACCAGCCTCTTAATCACCTGCTAACGCACGCGTCACTGTAACGTCCAATGACAACAACAACAACAACCTTCTCACTCGACCTGCCTTTTATACCACTATCTCAATCTCTTCTCTTGCGCATGCGCCTGTAGATTCCTGACAACCTCGAGACTTCCGCTTATAAAAATCCAAGTTTTGTTGTCGCGCATGCCTATACAAGGCACAAACACGTGGGCGTTTGTTTTGTTGGTAAGTACTACAATATTAAAGAATGGCCAGAATTTCAAAATAGCCTAAAAGAAAAATACTCAAATCTGGGAAACAAAATAGAAATAACAAATCCAAACAAAGAAAATAATATTCCATCCACAACAGAACCATTAAAAAAATTATCACAGAAACCAACAAAACAACCACCAGAAATTAATAAAAACATAAGCAATGATAAAACAGCAAATAAAGAACGTTCCAGAAAAGAAAACCAAACAATAGACACTCAAAATAGATTCCAAATTCTAGAAAAAATGGAAACTGAAAACACCCTAGATAAAAAAAGAAACCAAGCACAAGTAATCAAGAGGGAAAAAATGAACAAGAAGCCAAAACAGCAACATCTCAAGCAAGATCCAGATCGACGTCCAGATCCAAACAAAAAAAAGAAAAAACCCAGCAAAACACTTCACTAAAGACACAAACTCCGACAAAAAATAAACCCTCTACTTCTAAAGAGATGGAAATAGAGGGAAACTAAACATCCTCATGGATAGAAATAAAACACAACAAATTATCCAATGGAATTGTCGTGGAATAAGATCTAACTATAATGAACTTCTTATACTTATCAGCCCAGCCATTGTTTGCTTACAAGAAACCTTCCTACAAAACAATAACCATTTCAAAACACCAAACTATGAACAATACAACTATTTCCATAACACAGGCCTTTGTGCTAATGGAGGCACCTCAATTCTTGTAAGGAATAACATATCTCAAAGCAATTTCTCTGTCAAAACAAATCTCCAAGCAATTACAACTCAAGTCACATTACACAAAACAATCACAATCTGCTCAATATACCAATAAATGAAAATGAACTAGAAAATTTAATAAAACAACTACCTTCACCATTCATTCTTCTAGGAGACTTTAACTGCCACAGTACGTTATGGGGATGCGAAGTCACAAACTCAAAAGGAAACAAAATTGGACAATTAACAAAAATAACTTGTGCCTTCTCAATCAAAAAGATCCCATATAATTAAATCCAACAAACGGATCAACTGGTGCCATTGATCTTACCATGTGTGATCCATCAAGCTTCTTGGATTATACATGCAGCACTTACGAAGAACCCTGTGGAAGTGATCACTTCCCTATTATAATCAATTACACAACACAAACAAAGCCAACTGGGCCGAATTTAAAGAACTTTGTTCACTAAAACTAACAGGACATCAAATCCAAACAATAGAAGAATTCACATAAGTACTCCTAACAATAGCCAAAAAATGCATAGCCAAAAATTCTCCTCCTGGAAAAAAAAAAAAACCATGGTTCAATCCAGAATGTAAAACGGCCATTAGACAGAGAAAGGCAGCCTTAAGAAAATTTAAAAAACAACCCACAATGAACAACTTAATAGAATACAAACACCAAAGAGCTAAAACTCGAAAAACAATTAAAGAATGCAAAAGATCCTGCTGGCAACAATTTGTCAACAAAATCAACATCACCACTAAACCCAAAACCATCTTGGAAATGATTAGGAAAATAACTGGAGAATATAATCCGAATCCAATCAAACACCTTCTCACAAATAAACAGAAAATAACTGATAAAAAAGATATTGCTAACACACTAGCTAAAACCTTTGCCGAAAACTCATCATAAAAACACTACAATAGACAATTCCAAATACTTAAGAAACATGAAGAAAAGTACCAAATAAACTTTAACTCCAAAAATCAAGAGCCTTACAATGAAATCTTCTCACTCAATGAACTAGAAACCACCATAGAAAAATCCCATAACTCAGCTGTAGGACCAGATGAAGTGCACTACAGCTTCCTTAAAGAAATTCCACCCGAATCATTAAAACTCCTTCTCAAAATTCATAATAAAATATGGGAAACAAAAGATTTCCCAACTTCATGGAAAAATGCAACAATAATACCAATACCCAAACTGGGAAAAGATACATCAAACCCAGAAAACTACAGACCAATAACCAATAGCTTTCACAAGCTGCCTATGCAAAACGTTCGAAAGAATGATTAACTACCGTCTTATATGGTATCTAGATGACAACAAAATAATTTCTGAAATCCAGTGTGGATACAAAAAAAATCGAGGATGTATAGACTAACCTTGAAAATTATATCAGAGAAGCTTTTCTCAATAAGGAACACGTAACATCTGTTTTTTTTTCGATCTTGAGAAAGCATATGAAACTACCTGGAAACACGGTATCATAAAAGATCTCCACAACATCGGATTAAGAGGCAGATTACCTGAATTCATAAAAAACTTCCTAACAGACAGATCTTTCCAAGTTCGCATAGACTCAACTTTATCAGACCCACAAAATCAAGGAGTGCTCCAAGGCAGCATATTATCAACAACTATCTTTAACATAAAAATCAATAACATTATAAAAGAACTCTCTCCTGATATACATAGCTCCTTATATGTAGATAACTGCTCAATCAGCTACAGATCTAAATACACTCACACTATCGAAAGAAAACTACAACATAACATAAATAAAATTAATAAATGGGCAACTAAAAATGGTTTCAAATTCTCCAAAACTAAAACAAAATGCATTCATTTCTGTAACCAACGCAAACTCCACCCTCAACCAACCTTACAGATCGAAGGTGAAAAAATTCCATTCGTAAATGAACACAAGCACCTGGGAATCATTTTTGACAAAAAACTAAATTTCATTCCCCACATCAATCACATCAAAACCAAATGTAATAAAGCATTACAACTCCTACGAGTCATTGCCCATACAGATTGGGGAGCTGGCAAGAATACACTACTCAAACTATATAGAGCATTAATTAGATCAAAAATAGATTATGGTAGCTTCATATATCAATCCACCAGAAAGTCATATCTAAAAACCCTAAACACAATATGCCACTCCGGACTAAGACTAGCACTAGGAGCATTTCCAACCTCCCCTGTAGAAAGCCTGTATGCAGAAGCACATAAAACTCCTCCAATGCTCAGAAATCAAAACCTTTGTCTAAAATACTACACAAACTTTACAGCCAACCCCACAAACCCAGCACACAATAGCACTTTAAATCCAAACTGTAAACACCTTTTCGACCAAAAAGAAAATGCAATCAAAACCTTTGGACTTAGAATAAAATCGATTTCCACAGAAGTAAGTCTACCCATAACTAAAATTCACGAAACTGTCCTACTCAAAACCCCTCCCTGGAAAATCGTATCCTCTAACATCGACCTAAGTTTAAGTAAATATGAAAAGAAACCTACTCATCCAATAATTTATCATGATAATCTCGATAAAATCAAAGAAAAGTATGCAGACCACACACACATCTATACAGATGGGTCTAAACAAAATAATGCAACAGCCAGTGCAGCAATACTCAATAAATCAATCAAAAAACAATCAAACCTCCCAAAAGAAACCTCAATCTTCAGTGCTGAAATACATGCTCTAATCCTAGCTCTCAAACTCGCCTCCAATAACAAAAAAAAAAAAAAATTTATAATCCTTTCAGACTCCCAATCTACTCTAAAAGCGATTTAAAAATAAAAAGATGGACAACCCCCTAATCGCAAAATTACTCCAAAAATTAACTGAACTAAACAGTAAAAAAGAAATCATTTTCTGCTGGATACCGAGCCATTCCGGTATTAAAGGTAATGAATTAGCAGATTCTACAGCAAAAAAACGCCTTAATCGATGCAAATTTTAAAATTCCATACATAGATCTAAAAAGACGTATCAACGCATATACAATAGAGAAATCGCAAACCTACTGGAATGAACACCCTAACAGACTTCATGCCAAAAATCAAAAAACAAGAACAAAATACGAAACTAAACAGAAAAGAAGTCAAACTAACAAGAATAAAAATAGGCCATATCCACTTAACCCACTCATATGTCCTAAAAAAAGAAAGCCAACCCATCTGTATACCTTGTCAAACACCACTCACAATCAAACACATATTAATTGAATGTACTGATTTTGTAACAATAAGAAATCGATTCTACAAAGAAAACAATATTAAAGAGTTATTTGATAAAAATAATCCCCACACCATACTCTCATATCTTAAAAAATTTTAAAAAAGAACCCTTTATACAACGGTCCTGGATATAACCTAAAATTATATCCGATGGTGAGGCCCCACCTTGCGGGCCTTGGGGAGTGTGGAGCCACCCTCTAATTGGCATTGCTCCCAGGTCCACTCTGACCCGGAGTGGTAGTACCTGTTAGGGTCCCAACTATGGGTTAAATAGAATCCGATTTAAAAAACAAATATACTCCATTAAAAATCGTTCCTCAAAATAACTAGATCTGGCATTAAATAACCTGAAAAAGGTTGATATGCCGTAAAGCAAAAACAACCAACCATCAGCAAGGGGCATAGCTATGACCTTCATGATATATTAAGAAGTCTAAAGACATAAAGTTATGTAACCTGCGGTTGTCATTGAATCTGGTCACGGGTCCCAAGAAACAACTGGAAGTAGATAGCGTCTATTAACTAAGCCAAAAGATAGATAACTGTTTTCGGAAATTTAGCAGAGAAGCCAACAAACGAAAAAAGGATTAAAAAATAAAATATCAAGTTGAGAAGAAAGTTCTTCTGGAATTTTTAATTTTGATTTCAAATGATGTATTTTCAAATAAGTTTTTGTTATACCTTTACTTTATATATTACTAGCGGGGGTACCCGGCGTTGTTTGTAGGTGTGTGCGAGGGGGGGGGGTAAAGTAAAGAATAAGCAAAGAAACAACCCTGTTTAAATATCTAAATAAAAATGAAAACGATGTTAAACTGTACAAAATCAGCAAAACCAAAACCAAAACAAAAAACCAGCAAACAAACGTAAAACTTCTTTAAAAAAGAAATCGGAAAACCAGAAAGCATAAATCAGGGAAAAAGATGGACGTGTTCTGAAAAACAAAAACCAAAAAACATAGTGCAAAGCGGAAAAAAAATTTAAAAAATGGCATAAATAACCCTTCAATTCGCTTAAATCCAATGCTGCATTTCACCCAGTTCATGCCAGTTTTTTTAATCAACTACAAAATGAAATAAAACAATAAAAAATGGCATAAATAAACCTTTGATCCGCTTAAATCCAATGGTGTGTTTCACCCAGTAAAAAACATAGAACGAAAAGGAACATAAAAATGCCATTCCATTTTTTTAAGCAACTACGAACCCAAACCGGTGTTTCCTCGTATTGTCCCTTGTGAACGGATCCGCAATGGTGTAAGTGGTAGCGGAGGTAGGAAGAATTTATTAGAGAGAAAAGATATTACAAATTCTATTGATTCTAACCAATTTTGGCTGTGAACTCTCACCAGAAAAAATATAGGAATCCACGATTATCAAGGAAGTGTAGAGGTAATAGACCTATAACATACATCAGATAATGTGCTGCAGTTTGCGCATATTACATTTGCATGAAATGTCTTGATTTTCAATCCCATTAAGGTCAAAATCAGAGGGGAAAAAATGAGTTCATTTTATATATATATATATATATATATATATATATATATATATATATATATATAGGGTAAAGGGCGTTTTACACTATGTAATCATTTAAATTACAATTGTTGTAGAACAAATGTCTTTTAAGAATATTGAATACAAGATGGAAAAAAAGCAAATTCCCATAATTTTCTTATTTCAAATCAAGCTACACCAAAAAGCTGCTGAAAGAGCTTGCCATATCAACAAAGCATTTGGCTCTGTAACCACTACTGAACACACAGCACAGTGATGGTTTAAGAAATTTCATGACGACAAGAGTCTTAAAGATGATGAGAATAGTGGTCGATCATCAGATGTTGACAATGATCAAGATGGAGCTTTAGTCGAAGCTAATCCACACACAACTGTTCGAAAATTTGCTTCTACAAGATCAAAGTGTAGTATCTGTTCTTCAGATGCTGCACTTCTATTTCTTGTTCTCTTTCGGTGGAGGAGAAATCCTTCACGACTGAGACAATTTTTATTTTTGTACCTTTTCCCCACGTTAAAAAACGACCCTGGTGTCTAACTCTGTCCCGTGGGGAGGCATAGTAAATAGGTACATTAGACGTAATGTATACAATGATTTTTGTTTTTGTTTTTTTACAAAGAAGTCAGCAGTTATCAATGCTCGGAGGTCACTCGAGGATAAGGGTTAATGAGTGTACAGTGGTCAAAGGGAACATGTTGTAGTAATCATTAGTAGTGAAAATTGGTAAATTGGATGACTTAAGATTACTTAAGAAGATGGCTTATCAAGAATTTGTTCAAGTTGGACTTGAAGACAACCATGTTGTAGTCATTTGGAAAGCAGGAAAACGGAACAGAGTTCCACAAGCGTGCAGTTCTAAGAAAAGCTTAGTTCATGAAATCTACATTTAGGTTTAGGCACAGATAAAGAATGGGGAAAATTATTGATAGTGGTTTTGGCTAGACGAGTGTTTTTTGTGAAAGTCGGGATAGAGGGGACCATAGTTTGGAGCTCAGACAAGCACCTACCATTAAAATAACGATAAAGCAGAAACAGGCTCACAACATCTCTTCTGTGGGGAAGAGGTTGCAGGGAAGAGAAAAGGACATCCCTCACTAGGCTACAAAGTCTATTTTGAACTCTATCAAGGCAGGATAAGCTGCCTCTAGATGTAGCAAAAGTACTCGATCCTTGAACGTATTTGATTCTTATACAGGTAGAGAATTACATCAGCAATGAGATACCTACTGAAGCGGTAGAACGATTCCACCATTTTTCCAGCAGCCTTGGCAACAGATTTGATGTAAGTGTTCCATCTTGGATCAGGAGTAAAGGTCAGACTTAGAAGCTTGTCAAAATATGAAGCCTCTCCAAGACAAGAGACATTCATTTCGATTGATGCCAGATGGAGATTAGAGCATTGATGATGTAAAGATAGAAGCTTGGTTTTAGATGCATTAAAATTAATTAGTCACCTATTTTCCCATTGTACTATGTGATCAAGATCAGAGGAGAGAGAATCGGAGAGAACTTGGTCATTTATGGCCTTTGAAGTGTTGCCATAGATGGTAATGCTGCCAGCATAAATGTCTACAAATGATCTAAAGATGTGATTTGGGAGATGATTTATGTAGATCAGGAAGAGAGCTGGGCCAATGATGGACCCCTGAGGAGCTCCAGCATTAATACTGAGAGCTTCTGATTTCTGCCCATCAACCACTATTATGAATCTATCAGACAGAAAAAAAAAACTCAAAAAATGGTGGGATCCTTGTATCAATCCAGTAGATATCTCACTGCTGATGCAATTCTCTATCTATACAAGAATAAAAAAGCATTGGAAATGCAAAAGGATATAAGGATGGTATGCCAAAAAGTATACAAACAAGATAGCTATGAATGGCTAGGCACATGGAAATAGAATTGCATCCAAAGTATAGCCCTATAGCTTTTCTCCAATCTTCATTCCGTGCCATCATTACAGTTGTAAAAAGCTATAGGGCTATACTTTGGATGCAATTCTATTTCCATGTGCCTAGCCATTCATAGCTATCTTGTTTGTATACTTTTTGGCATACCATCCCTATATCCTTTTGCATTTCCAATGTTTTTTTATTCTTGTTAATTAGTATTTTTACTTACAGTCTTATTTTTAAACTTACATTCATGATAGTATTGTCTTTTTTAGGAGGCGGCTCATTGCCGCCTCCATTAGTAGCAGGTCGCTTCCTGCTGGGTTTTAGGTCTTTGGGTTTTGGGCCTTAGGAGTTGCCTCTTGGTCCTCCATCGGTTCTATATTACATAGAGAGTGCTACCGCCTCTCTGATAAAACAGTTAGAGTATTATAAAGTTCTAAAATGTTCATACCTTCACTATTAAATTTTTCTTGACTTTCTTGCAGTTTCTTTTGCGGTTAATTTAACTTATTTCCTTTGGCGTTTGGTGAGTTCTTAGAAGAACTGGTCTGATCTACTTTTCTTAGCGAGCGAAGAGATTCAGCTGCATTTAACAATGGTTGCTATAGTGTATTTTTGCGCATGCGTGAGAATTTCAAGTTTCCTCCTTATTTTTCAATAGTTTGACAGTAGTCATGTGTCTTTCTGCCAAGAGCGACAGACGTCAGTGTTAGCCGTGATCGTCTAGAGGTTAGGACCCCACGTTGTGGCCATGCTAACTTAGGTTCGAATCCTGGTCACAGCATTGACATTTTGTACATATTTTACAGTCCAAAATCTGAAGAATTATTTGTTTTTATAACATTGTTTTTTGACATCGTACTTGCTGATAGGTTACTCTTATAACAATTTTGATCAACTGAGATAAAGATTTTGTGGTTTCATTAACGCTGGTGGGTTACTATTTAAAGAAAAAACCTTAACGTTCACCTCAAATATTCAGCGTCCAAGAAATATAGGCCACTGGCAAACTGGAACGTCTGTGAGCATCCGGTGTATTATTTGGAGCCGTCCCTTTTGAGAGAAGTTCCGTGTTCGAAGTGGTCTGTCTACATTGGGTATATAGTGTTTAAAACTTGTTATTACACGTAATCTTATTTAATTATGGAGTTAGCTAAAAAGCGATGGGTCACTGCACTTCTCCGTGTAAAGAGCAGTCGATTGATGCTTGAACTGTTGTCAGAGACCGTTCGTACACCGAGATACATCGTCTCAAAAGAAAGAAGAAGAAAGAAGAAAGAAGAACAATTAGCCATTTTTGTACCCTTTTTTTTTTGCTCTCTTTTGACATTTTAACCGACGTTCTGACACTCGCTGGATTCGTAAGACACTTCTCTGTAAGAATATGTGCTTTTTGAAACTTATAGGTTGATTTTAGTTGAGATTTGGATAGTTTTGTTTTGTAGGCGTATATAGGCGTGTACGGGCCATCCCTATATAGAGAGTGCTACCGCCTCTCTGATAAGAGCCAGGTATGTCCAAGAATCGAGTACTGTTGCTACATTTGGACAGAAGCTGCTAGAAAGGACTTATCCTGCCTTGATAGAGTTCAAAATAGACCTCGTAGGAGATGTCCTTTTCTCTTCCCTGCAACCTCTTTCTCATAGAAGAGATGTTGCGATTTTGTCTCTGCTTTATTTTCATGTCAAGTGCTCGGCTGAGCTCAAATCTATGGTCCCCCCTTGCCAGACTTTCACAAGAAACACCCGTCTAGCAGAAAACACTATCACTAATTTCCCCCACTCTTTATCTGTGCCTAAACATAGATTCCATGAACAAAGCTTCTTTCTTAGAACTGCATGCCTGTGGAATTATTTTCCGTTTTCCTGCTTTCCAGCTGACTACAATATGGTTGTTTTCAAGTCTAACGTAAACAAGTTTTTGATGAACTGTTCCATATAAGTTAACAAATTTACCAAATTTTTATTACTAATGATTACTATATTGTCCAATTTCTACTGTACACTCGTTAACCCTTGAGTAGCCTCTTGGGCTTGATAAGTGGTGATGCCTATGTAAAAAAAAAAAAAAAAAATGACTTAATAATTGAGAAAACATTTCCAGCTATACCATAGCTGGAGATTTTGTGGAGTAGAGCTTTATGCCATACCCTATCAAAGGCCTTTGATATGTCAAAGGCAATTACCCTAGAAGCCTATGATGAGATTAAGAGTAAGGCAGAGGTAGACGAATGTATATGCATGAAAGAAAGGATCAACAATAACGATTTGGATGAAGAAATTTATTCAATTTGCGATAACGTCCTGTTATATAGCGACAGGGTTGTAATTCCTGTGACATTACAGAAAAGAATGCTGAAGGAATTCCATGTAGGACATCAAGAATGAAACATGGATAAGGATATAGAAGGAAAAATCAGGGTGTGTAGAGGATGCGTATTAGCTATGAAAGCTCCTCCGACTCCATTTGGATTGTGGGCGAAACCGGGCCAACCTTGGGCTAGGATTCATTTAGATTTTGCAGGACCGCTATATGGGTTCTATCTCATTGTTGTAGACAGCCTATCTAAATGGCCGGAAGTATTAAAATGTAAAAATCCCACATCCGAGGTAACTATCAACTTCCTGTATTAACTATTCACTAGGTTTGGAGTAGTAAACTGCATTGTTACAGACAATGGAACGCAATTTACATCTACCGAATTTAAACATTTTTGCGAGGATCATCTAATCGAGCATATAACCATTCCGCCATACCACCCAAGAAGTAATGGACAAGCAGAAAAATTTGTTGACACATTCAAGAGAGCTCTGAAAAAAGCTAGTGGGTCGCTGACAGATGAGTCACTTCGAATGCAAACATCGAAATGTTATGAGGTTATGTTCGGACGCAGGGTTAGATCGATTTTTCACAAGTTGTTACCAAACCAGGATAGGCTAAACCTCAAAAAACCGATAACAAAAAAACGGTATAAAGTTGGCAAAAGAGTCTTCTACAAGATTCACAAAAATAATAAGACTTTCTGGGAGTCCGGCATTGTTGAGAAACAAATAGGCAACATGGTCTACATGATTAAGGGCTTCATGCACAAACGTCACACTAACCAAATTCGGAAAAGATACTTGAACAGTGAGGTTACCAGATCGCTTGAGGTGGACATCACGGACACAGTGTTTGATACTTTTCAGGTGCCCATACCAGAGACAACTCCGGAGAACAGAAGATCAAACAAAACAAAAATCAACAGAATTGATTAGGGTGACCCCAAAACAAAAATGTTATTAATCTCGGACGGGATATTTTCAAAGGGGGGTGTTATACCGGCCTTCCTTGAACAGAGGAATTTACACCGATTAGCACTATAAATAGCACTAGTAATTCCAACACTGGTGAGAGAGATGCAACTGCACTTCAACTGCTAGCCGAGTGCCCAGCAGATATACACGCTTTCCTATCTTTGTACATTATTGTTAATACACTTGTTCCTTAACCGAACCTCAACTTAATTGTTCTTATTTTCACTGTTGTTCCACGACACATTATCGCTGGTGGCCATCTTGGTATGCACAAACGCGCAAATGCAACCCTGAAAAACTATACGCAAACACGTGTACCAAGATGGCCACCAGCAATAACATAAGAAATTACATTGCTTAATATCTGGAAAGCTATGTATTTGCGAAAAATTTAAATGTGATATTCGTTTTCGGCATACCCGAAAACCTTAAAAGGTTGTCATTTTAAAGAAAAATGTTAAGGTGGAAACAAGGTAAAAATTTACAAATTGCTTGTGTCACGCTCAACATTAATTTTCGAAATAAACGAACATTTTATATTAAATAAATACACTAAAAACTTATCCAACTAGGTAGAAGAGTAACTTATCTTGCCTTTCATAATATTTATTCGGGTGCTTATGCACTTATGTTACCGTGCTATTTTTTCAAATAGTATTTTCAAGTTAAGCAAACTGTTTATCCGTTAAGCAGATTTGAATTTCTATAAAAGATAACATTTTAAACAAATTTTCGCACAACTAATAATTATCAAATATTTACATATTATGCATGAAAATAATTCTGAAACTATTATAGAAATGGATGATATATGCTGATTTATCTTATCAATTTGGAAATATTCTTTAACTTTGCTCGGTCGTAACTTTGCTTCTTGTGGTCGTAAAAATATAAATCAAAGTCCAGTAGAGATGGACTTCTATTTTTATAAAGCCTGTAAAATTTCAGCCATATCCAACTAAATTTGACCCCGCACATATGTATCTAAATGTAACGTATAAAATGTAAACATTGAAAAAACTGTTTCCTTTTTGTTGTCATCATTTTTTACCGTTTTTTTTTTTTTTTTTTTTTTTAATTTGGAGCATAAAAACATTGAACACATAAAAAAAAAATAAATTAACATCATTGGAATGTTTATTCTATTCTCTTTTCATCAATGTAATTATTTTAAAAATTGGCCCACAAATAAAAAAGATATGACTTGTTGAAGCACATTAGGTATGTAATATTGCCGATGTCCATGAAAATACAGCATATGCTTTTAATGCTAATAGATCTGATATAAATGTATGAACGCTATCCCAGTATCTGATATAAATATACAAACGCTATGATAGTATCGATATACTGGATGGAGAGGTATGTCAGAGGATTTATTATATTTTGTTTTTATCTTAACGGAGACGACCAACTGGTCAGAATATCCCAGTGGGGACAGAATGGAAGATAGCTCAGGGCAACTTCTGAGAAAAAGGTCTAGGAGACTTGCATACTGTGTCTGGCACACTGCTGGGTTCGTGAACAATCTGAGTTAGGTCATAAGCAATGCAGAAATCGTAACAGAACCTCCCCTTATCTTTCTTGTTTAAGTGAGTTAACCATTCCACATTGTGGACATTGAAGTCCTCCCAGACGTGAATGTTAACCGAGAGATGAGCAGACAAGATATGGTTAATTTTCTCAGATATGCTCTTAAAGATAGTAACTCCGCTGTTATAGGGGCAATAGAGAGAAAATATAAACGTAGTTGTGTGAGCAATCTGAAAGTGCATATAGGGCAATTTAGGGTCTTCTCTGGAAATGTCCCTACCACATGGAAAGCCATCTCTTATGTAGGCACATATTCCATGCCCATGACGATCTTAGGAATCACATTTTGATGTTAAATTAGAGTATCTTTTAATTACGAACTCATCTAGTTGGCCCAATACCAGTTTCGCTTAGGAATAATAATCTGGTTTGGTCTCCTATAATTGGGTTTCCACCTCTGGAATGTTGGAATGTAGACCCCTGATGTTGAAGGAGACATGGTAGTGTGGGGGAGGGAGGGGGTCTGTGTTAGAAGTTGGAATTCTAGATTTAATTGTGTATTCTTTCTGGAGACTTTTCATGGAGCTTTAGGATTTATGGAATAGATAAACAGACTTGGGCAGAGAAAGTAAAAAAGAAAAAGTGAAGAATTTTTTTTTTTTGACCATGATAAGGTAAAGCTATAACAATTACCCACTAATGACATCGAGAGGCCCCACCAGAAACTACTGCATGATCCAGAATCCATTCAATAAATGACAATACAGCAACCCTAGTACTTAGTACTTTGCACCTACTAATAGGACGGCCTCCTTAGTGGTTAGTCCAAGGTTCGTGTCCCTGACTATCAGGCGGATAATGTCAGCCCAGAAAAACATTTACCTCCAGCACATGGTTAATGACATGGTTACAAGGATAGAAATAGAAACAGAAAATTTCCGACATTTCAGGTGACTGCTTACGCAAGAATACGCCCGACCTAGAACACAGTTTTTTCTTCTCCCTTTGTCAGAAAAATCACACCTTGTAAACAAGGGCTGAGAGACAAATTAAAAGAAACCAGAATTATGGGAGCTGCCAACAATGCATCCACAATGCATACTCATAATGCATTAAAAAAAAAAAAAAAAAAAAAAAAAACTGATAATATTAAGTATTCTACTTAACATAAGTTCAGCTGACATTATGGGGAAAGTATGACAGTAGGTTTCCCTCTCACTAGCTGAAGTAGTAGAAAGAAAAACAATTAGGTAAACAAATTAATACATAACTTAAAGAAAAACAGACTTTTTAAAATAATTTTTTTTTTTTTTTTTTAATGCTTACCAGAATTCCATTATAAGGTTTATGTCTGCAATTCTTGGGCAACTCGGCTAATTTCTTTGAGTCATTCCCAACTTGATTTGAATTTCAACCACTTGAGAGAGATTGATTTGATAAATGATCACCTTACAAATTGAACGACAACCAAAAGAAATGTTGTTATGAAGTGTCATCTTCCCTTCTTTTATGCAACAAGAACGACCCTTTTTGAAAAATATACCATCATATATATTAATTATTTATCAAAGAATTCATTAAATTAGTTTTTTTTATATTATTAGATTCTTTTTTTTTTCTTTAACTGCAGTGTCAAAAAAAAAAAAAAACTGCACGAAACAGCTGAATAAAACGTTTTTTTAACCTCGCAAAGAGAATGTAAAAAAAAAAAAAAATCAGAAAAAGGCATTCAAACTTTTAATCAAATTCTACAACAGATTTTGGAGATTTGTTTCACAGTTTCAAAAAAGTGGTCATAAAACAAATATATAACAAATAAATGTTACCAAAGGCAAGACAAGTTACTCTTCTACTTAGCTGAATAAGTTTTTAGTGTTTGATGTAAAGTATTTATTCAGTTCAAAATAGTAGTGTTAAGCATTACACAAGCACAAGAAATAATTATCTCATGGTATCTCATGTCTTTGAAATTCTGACATTGACTTATAAAAATTTATTAAACACTGTTAGAAACCCAGCCAATAAATATTCCCATGACATTGTTGGGTGGGTTTCTATAATTTTTTTTATTTTTAACTCCTTGTTGAGACTTCAAATCTTTAATATACCACATAGCCATTTTTTTCTAGTTCTCGTGTAACACTCGATACTATTTGTTTTTTTGTTTTTTTTGGATTGAATAAACATAAAAGCACTAAAAACTTATCCAGTTAGATAGAAGAGTAATATTGCCTTTTATTTGTTATGTTTTTTTACTTTTTTTTTTTTTTATCTCTCTGGATTGTACAACAAACCTATTGTTTGAATTTAATTTGTTTTTATTTTTGTTAACTTATCGTTTTGTGATTAAACTAAGTTATTATTTCATTTTAAAAATTCATTGTTGGTTTTGATTTTTATAAAATATTGTTAGTTTGGATTTTTAAATAAATAATGTCCATTTTGATTTTTAAAAAAATATTGTTGCTTGCTTCGATTTTTAAATCAAAGTGAACACTGTTTATTTAAAAATCCAAACTAACGATATTTTTTTATTATTTAAAAAAGATATTGGTCACTTTAATTTTTAAAAAAATATTGTTTAAATCAAAGCAAGCAACAATATTTTTTTTTAATCAAAATGAACAGTATTTATTTAAAAATCCAAACTAACGATATTTTTTTTTTAATTTAAAAAAGATATTGCTCACTTCGATTTTTAAAAAAGTATTTTGATTTATTTTTTTTTTTTTTATTATTATTATTGTTGGATTTTTTAAAAAAATATTGTTCATTTTGATTTCAAAAACTTTGTTTTCGATTTTAAGTTGATTGTTTGATAATTGTTTATTGCCTAAATTCATATTTCACGTTTTGCAACATTTGATTGTCGTCTGCTTCAAACATGCATAATTTTACATGCATATTTTTTAAATTTATATTGAATAAAGTTCAGTTTTACTATAAATCAAATAATGTTCTTTTCTTTTTTTTAAATGTAATTTATAAGTAAATAATGAACGTACTTTAGTTTTTAAAATCCATAAAACAATGAAATGTTTAATTACTTTTAATGCATAAACACAGAACTTACAAAAAAAAATATATTGATTCATTATCGACAGTCTGACTGTTAAACAGATCTTTCTTGCTAGGACTTTAGCAATGACCTCATTTTTACGGCTCATGAATCTTAATGAAATATATTACAAAAGCCACCGCATAATTCTAGCCCAAAAAATAATTGTTATTCTTAGTTATTGTAGTGAAATTCGAAAATTGATATTTCAAGTGTAACCAATGGTATCTATTGAATTGTTATGTCACAGTAATGAACTTCTCCAAAGATTACAAAAAATGATAAGATAGAAAATAACTATCAATGAAGACAATTAGCGAAAATTGAGTTATGCAAAAAAAAAAATAAATAAAAAAAAAAGTATCGTTCTAAATGTAACAAAAGGGAGGTAAATAGTTTTGAAAACTTTGAATCTTTGGCTAATTCAGTAAAACTTAATTTGTGTTAATTTTCTCCGAAAACTGTTTTATTAATAATTAATTTTTATCTTAACGTTTTTCATAATCTTTGAATATTTTTCTACTGCAACATAACAGTTCAATAGACACCATTGCTTTCACTTGAAATTCAATATTTCATTTTTCAAATTTTGCTACAATAACAAAAAAAGAACTAAAATAATTTCTCAAATTTTATGTTTTTCTTTTTTTTTCTGTTTTTTTTTTTTTTTGCATTTTTACGTTTGATATTTCATTTTGCTTTTGAAATCTTATCCTATTGAGATATCTATTTTATTCAATACAATGATTTATTTTATTCTTTCTTCACCTTTTTTATAGGCAGTTTGGTATTTTCTTATTTAGAAGAAAGCGATGGAAACAAGCTTTATATATGCAACATTGAAAACAAGATTTTGAACACTGTTGTATATGGAAGTTGGTCCGACTTAAAATTAAGTGGACAACCAGGTAATTGTCTTTTCTAAATTCTTTAACTGTCATTTCCAAAACATTATTTGATTACATGAATTTCCATGAAGATAAACAATTCAAAAGCAATATAGACAGATGATAAAATGCTTTGGATAATTAGATTTCAAGGGGGTTCTGCTAAAAAAGAAATCTTTTAACAACCAAAGCACTATAAGTCTTCAAAATACTAGTTTTGTTAGTAAATGAATTTACTTTCAAAACAATAAATAATAATGTACATTTTATATTTTAGGAATCTTAAGCAAATAAAGTGATAAAAATACGAGTATCATAAAACGGTGTTTTTTATAAAAGCTTGTACTGTATTTGTATGAAGAATTTTGTCATGAAATTTGGAAACTAATTAGAATAGATGCTGCTTTTAATTGTTTGAGGTGCCTGAAATACTTTTGTCCACACGTTTTTTGTTGTGTTAAAAATGATTTCAACATGACAAGTATTGAAAATTTCAAAAAAAAAATTTTCTTTGTATACACACATGTATTAAGTAAATCAACCTTTTAACTGTTTTTATCGATTAAAAGTATAATTGTATGTTTTCTCTTGTGGTAGCTAGCAGTTTAAAATGATGATACCCAGAAAAAAATTGTTTCTATTTGAGTTTGGATAGAAAAACTATCTGGAGTAGTAGGAGTAGTAGCGATACTATTAGCGATAAACAACAGAAAGTTTGATTAAATTTATTTATTGCAGACTATTATCCTCATCTTTCTTAGTTGTTGTTTCACAACATTTTGCCCAACTATTCCTCTGGCTTTCGTCAGGTGATAACCGCGACGGGATAGGAACTCCGAATCTCCTAACTGCATCCTTAGCAATTAATGCCTTCCATAGTTGTCGTCTCACCACTATGAAAAGCAATGATTGCTAAGGATGCAGTTAGGAGATTCAGAGTTCCTATCCTGTTGCGGTTACCACCTGACAAAGGCCGAAATGTCGTGAAACAACGACTAAGAAAGATAAGGATAATAGTCCACAATAAATAATACTCATCTCAATAATGAATTCCAATTAAATAGAAAGTTTTTTGTTAATTTTATTCCAGAACAAATTTAATTTAAAAAATGAAAGTATGAATATAAAAAAAAAATTTTTTACATGTTAGAGCTATTTTGTTATCAAAAAATAATTAGTTTAATTAAACCTATTCAGTTATCAGAATATATAATTAAAGCAATTCCAACCAGTCCAGTGTTATGAACTTTGTTTAACTTGGTATTTCTCACATATTTCTGGTCAAGTTTTTAAAATGTTTATATGGTTGAAAAGGCAAGAAAAAAACTTTCCAAATATATTACTTACATGCACTTTTATTCATTGTATTAGTTTTTAACGGTGAATTAAACAGTTTTTTGCTTTAAACAACTGAAGATGTGAAATGATTTATTTGGTTCACGTGTGAGAGCAGTACTCCCCCCCCCCCGCCTTTTTTTTTTTTTTTTTTTTTTTCTTTTTACAATTTTTTTAAACGGATTATTATTGAATCTACTGATTATAAATAAAAATAAAACAAAAAATGCAACATCAATATTTAAATATTTGGTGGGGATGCTCAGTTTCCAATAAAGTTTAGAAATAAAAACTTCTTAAACTGATAAGTTTAACGAAATAATGTATCACTCTGACAAGGACAATAAATGTAATTGAAGATCAAATTGATCCAAAATTTGTGACTGATTTATCATTAACAAAAAAGTTTTTTTGATATAGGTGAGCAAAAAAATACTTAATACTTTTCCAATTGTTACATTTTCTGTTGAATTTATTTTTGTCTGTAAAATTTCAACCCTCATTTACATAAGTTTACATATTTAAGTCATTTGATGTTCAAAATCAAAAGTCAAGAATTCTGAACCACTAACTATAATTATGAGTGTCAAACACCCTCTTAAAAAAAAAACTCCCTTAATCCTACCTCTAACTTGAGGTACGAGTGGCAAGCCTCTTCCTCAAACCTTTTTTAACCCTAACAATAACGCTAAGTTCGAGTGGCAAGCTCTCCACCAAAAAATATTCCTCTGTAAGCTGCATATAAAAAAACAAAAAAAACAGGGCCTTCTTTAAAGAAAAATGCACATGATTTAGCTCCCATAAAAAAATGACCAACTGTCCTAAAATGCTAGAATGATTTCGAAGTGGTGAATTATTTTACATTAAAATTAAATGTGAAACCAACCCCCCACTCTAAATTCTAAAAGTGTTTTTGTTTTGTTTTTGTCAAGTCTTCAGGATGTTCACACATAATTCTCCTTAGCCATATCATTAACCCAAAGTCAGAATAGCAAGCCTCCCCTTCCTTCCATGATTGCACAAAGACCCTCTTAAAACCACACATAATTGTCTTTAGGCCCTTACTTAAGCTAAGACGGGCGGTTAGATAGGCCCGATCCAATCAATCGGTTGGTCACGCCTAGCCCTAAATCAGACAGATACACAAGAAAATATGCTTGCACTTCCCACACTATACAATAAACTGATTTAGTAAGCGGTGGCTGGAGGGCCAATCAACTTGCTGAATAATGGACTAAACACGACTGAAAAACTGAAATTCTTACTGAAAACGAGGCCTTCAGAAAGAAATTGAAGAACCACAGGTGCTTGAATCCACCAGCAAGAAGAGTATACTTTTCCTGTATCCCTGTTGGGTTGGGGCGAATGGGTATCCCCCCCAACACTTCCCATATAGGACTCCGAGGTGGGTGGGGAGCATGAAAAATGAAACAAACCAAATATATTAATGGAATCCAGAAAGCCTCAAAAAAGAAACCACACCGAAGTATCTGATGCCAGTAGTTCTGACACTGAAACAGAGCTTCATCAAAAAAAACAGAATGTTCCCCGCTTCATAGTTATAGAAGCAACTGAAGGGGAACCAATAACCAAAATATCCCCATTCAAAATTGAAAAGATTCTATCTAGCATCAAACCTAAAATGGTTAAAAAACAAAATAATGGTACATTACTTCTCGAAGTAGAAAACCAAAAATATGCTGTTGAAATTTCCAAATGGAAACGTTTTAACAATCAAAATGTTAAAATTTACCCTCACAAATCTCTGAACATTAGCAAAGGCGTAATCAGGAGTACTGAATTATCACTGTGCCCCTTGGAAGAAATTCAGACTAACCTACAAAAACAAAACGTCACTGACGTTAAAAGAGTCCAAATTAATAAACTTGGCGAAATAATAAAAACAAATACTTACATTTTAACATTCAATACTCACCAAATTCCAAACAAAATTAAAATAGGGTATGAAATGGTAAATGTTGAACACTACATACCAAACCCACTCAGGTGTTACAATTGCCAGAGATACGGACACCGAGACCGGTGTACCCGCCCTCCAATATGTATAAGGTGCGGAGATAATGAACCTCATACAGACTGTAAAAAAAAGCCAAAATGCATCAATTGTCAAAAAGGCCATAGCGCCAATTCAAAAGAATGCGACAAATGGAAGAGTGAAAAAAAAATCAACAAAATAAAATATACAAAAAATATTACCTTCCAAGAAGCTCGCAAACTATCAGAAAATGCAAAATATTCTGAAATAACAAAAAAAAACATACAGCAAACTACCGAACCAAATAAACAAACAAAAATAAATTCACTCAACATTAAATCCGAGGACATTATTAAATTACTTAATGAAATGAAGGAACTTATGGAAGAATTTAAAAAAATTATAAAACAATTCAACAATGAAAAAAAAGTTCCTATAACTGAACAAACCACTCAAGCTAAAACTAAATCAAATAAACCCATAAAACCCCAAAATACAACACCCATAGAAACATCTCCACTTACAGAGGGGAAAAAACAGACACCAAAATATGCCCATGAAGAGAAAAGAAATAAACCTCCACTCAAAAAAGAAACTAAAACAAAACTAGACAGATCACGCTCAAGTTCCAGACCAAGAATCCCTACACAAAACAGATTTGAAGAAATGGACATAGAAGACCGAAGATCTGATACCAATGACTAACAAAAAACAAAAAATAATCCAGTGGAACTGTCGCGGTTTAAAAACAAACATGAATGAACTGCTTCTGCTACTAGCGCAGGAGCGCCCTGCAGTGGTGTGTCTTCAAGAAACTTTTCTGAAACCAGGAGACAAAATTAATATTAAGCAATATGAAATTTTTAATTTCACTCATAACTTTGGGGGCAGGGCCTCCGGGGGAGTAACAATTCTAATAAGAAACGATATACCCCATAGCAAAATAAACATAACAACCTATATCCAAGCAATTGCTATTAATGCCACACTACATAAACCAATGACAGTATGTTCACTATATATACCTCCAAACGATGACATAGATAAAAACGAGATTAAAAAATTGATTGATCAATTACCCAAACCTTTCGCCCTATTAGGAGATTTCAATAGTCATAACATACTATGGGGATGTAAAGACACCAATAAAAAAGGGTAAAACGTTGGAAGAATTTATCAATGAAAACGATATATGCTTCCTCAACGATGGAACACCTACACACATCAACCCAACTGGTGGAAACCATTCAGCCATTGACCTTAGCTTGTGTGATCCATCACTATATATGGACTTAACCTGGAAAGTATATGATGACACTTGCTGCAGTGACCATTTTCCATTAGTGATAGAAACTCCAGAATTCAACAGCGAAAAACTTCCCAGATGGAAGCTAAATAAGGCCAACTGGCAATTATACAAAGAAAAATGTCGACATAAGTTGAATGATTCAGAGACAAACAACACTGTAGAATTTTTTACAGAAACACTAGTAGAAATTGCAAATGAATGCATCCCTAAAACTTCAGCATCTAATCGGTACAACAGACCCTGGTTTGACAATAAATGTCGGGAATCCATCAAATTGCGAAAAATTGCACTGAAGAAATTTCAGAAACAACCCACAACTTCAAATTTGATAGAATACAAATTAAATAGAGCTAAAGCTCGTAGGGTAATAAAAGCAGCTAAAAAAGAGAGTTGGGAAAAGTATGTCAATAAACTAAATTCCTTTACAGAACCGAGAGTAGTATGGGAGATGATTAGAAAAATTTCAGGTAAACATCAATCAACACCAATTAAACACCTGCTTAAAAACAACACCAGAGTAACCGATGAAAAGAATATAGCAGACCTACTAGCCGAAACTTTTTCTCAAAACTCATCTAACCAAAACCAGAACTTTAAATTTATAACAATTAAACAAAATATCGAACAATACAAACTAAACTTTAAATCAAAAAACCTAGAAGATTATAATAAACTACTTACATTAACTGAATTAGAAGATTCTATTAAAAGATCCCACAACACAGCCGTAGGACCTGATGAAATCCATTACGAATTCCTGCGACAACTCCCTTTGGAATCATTGAAGTTGCTACTAAAAATTTACAACAAATTATGGACAGAAGGTGAATTTCCTGACTCGTGGAGGCAAACCACAATAATAGCAATACCAAAACCAGGAAAAGACCATTCGAATCCACAAAACTACAGACCAACCTCACTGACTAGCTGCTTGTGCAAAATAATGGAGAGAATGATAAATGATAGATTGGTTTGGTACCTAGAAACCAACAACCTTATCTCCAACCTACAATGTGGATTCCGTAATAAGAGAAGCACAACAGATCACTTGGTTAGATTGGAAACAGCCATAAGGGAAGCCTTTATTAGAAATGAGCACCTATCAGCAGTATTTTTTGATCTGGAGAAGGCCTACGACACTACGTGGAAATATGGAATTATGAGAGACTTGCACGAATTTGAACTAAAAGGCAGACTCCCACAATTTATAAAAGGATTTTTATCTGACCGAAAGTTTAGAGTCCGCATTGGAACTACTTACTCAGACACCACAAATCAAGAGGAAGGAGTACCTCAAGGTAGCATTTTATCTGTGACACTGTTCACTATTAAAATGAACAGCATAGTGAAATGTTTGGACCCTGGTGTTGAGGGATCTTTATATGGAGATGACCTACTGGTGTTCTGCAGATCAAAGTATATATGCACCATTGAACGCAAACTCCAACACTGCTTAAATAAATTAGACAAATGGGCAATGGAAAATGGATATAAATTTTCCCAATCAAAAACCAAATGCGTTCATTTCTGCCACATGAGAAAACTTCATAATGATCCTACATTGAAGCTTGGAAGAACAATAATCCCCACCGTAGAAGAACACAAATTCCTGGGCCTTATATTTGACAAAAAACTGTCATTCATCCCCCACCTGAAGAATCTAAGAAATAGTTGCAACAAAAGACTGCAACTACTACGGGTAATAGCCCATACAGAATGGGGAGCCGATCAAGAAACACTAATGAAATTATATAGGACTTTGATAAGATCAAAACTCGACTATGGTAGTTTTATATACCAATCAGCCAGAAAGTCCTACCTAAAGATTTTAGATCCAATCTGCCATGGAGGACTGAGGTTAGCTCTCGGTGCTTTTAGAACATCCCCAGTTGAAAGCCTCCATGCAGAGGCCAACGAAATCCCTATAAATATAAGGAGTCAAAAACTGGGTGCACAATATTACACTAAATTAAAAGCACAACGAAATAATCCAGCATATGAAGCTACATTCAATCCGAGATATAAAGAGGCATTTGAAGCAAAAAGAAAGGCCATAAAGCCCTTTAGTCTTAGAATGAAAGCAATACTGCAGGAATCAGAAATGACTGTAGAAAATATCCAAGAACATATACTACCTAAAACCCCACCTTGGATACTTAAAAAACCAAAAGTAATCTTAAACTTGAATGAACTCCCAAAAGCGAAATCCCACCCTAATATCTACCACGAAAAAGCCTATGATATTCTCCTAAAATATTCAGACCATCTACCTATTTTCACCAATGGCTCTAAAGACCATAATAGAGTGGCATGTGCTGCCGTGTCGAATGAAAAAACTCTTAAAAAAGCTCTTCCAACAGAAAGCTCTATTTTTACTGCCGAAATATGTGCCATCGACCTCGCACTCAGCATTATAGAAAAAGATGAACATAGGAAATTCCTAATTTTTTCAGATTCACTTTCCGTTTTGACATCTCTGAATAACAAAAAACTTGAAAACCCACTAATCATCAAACTAACAAATAGAATTGATTCATTATCCGAACACAAAGAAATATTTATATGTTGGATCCCAAGTCACATTGGGATAAGAGGAAATGAAAGAGCCGACTTAGCGGCCAAATCAGCTCTAAACTTAAAACCAGATACAATAAACATACCATATACTGACTTCAAACCCAAAATTAATCAATTAATTCATGCAAAATGGCAACGACAATGGAATAACAACACAAATAACAAATTATACCAAATCAAACCCATACTGGAAAAATGGAGACAAACTCCCCCCAAATCCAGAAAAGAACAAGTCGTTATAACTAGAATACATATTGGCCATAGAAAACTCACACACTCCTTCATTCTAAAACAAGAACAACAACCACAATGCCCATTCTGCCAGAAAACTTGCACCATTAAACATCTTTTTGTGGAATGTAGAGCTCTAGATAAAGATAGAAAACAATACCTCAAACACAACAGCATGAAGAAACTTTTCGAAAACAACTGTCTAGAGGAAATATTATCCTTTTTAAGAGTAACAAGGATCTTTACAAAAATATAAATCATTCTCTGAATCAACCCAACTAAACCTTATGAATGAATATATGAGGATATATAAAACCTAAAAAAAAAAAAAAAAAGATCGTTAGATATTAAAACAAACAAAACTATTGAACTATACAGAATTGATTGATACTTGACGTCATAAAGTTCTTTGAATACATAATTTTTTTTTTTTTTAATCCCGAGTTTGGCATTGCTGAAAAAGGTTGATATGCCGTTAAACCTAAACAAAACCAAACCATAATTGTCTTTAGAAAAAATGTACAAGATTATCTCCCATAGAAAAAAAATAATTAACTGCCCTAAAACGCTAGAATAGTGCCAAATGGGGAAACATTTTACATTAAATTCTAAAATAATGTTTGTTTATCTTTCATTAAAGTTTTTCAGGGTGTTCACATGTAATCATCTAAAAATGTCGAATTACATATTTTGGAGAATTGGTCAGATAGAGGAGTAACGCATGGTGTTAATCTACAAAAATACCAAAGAAATATTGCAAATATATTCATTTAAACAGTCTTGAATTTAGTTTTCAGTTTCTTATGCATAAAATGCATTACAATTCAGCTTTGAGTTCTCTAACTTCTTTTCTTTTAATAGAAACATGGCATTTTTAAGGAATTACAGCATATTTATGTGCATTTACTGTAGATTAGGAAACCATTAACTTCTGCAGATTTTCAGTAGCATATTCTGATTTCTTGCACAAAAATACACTTATATGGCAAATTTAATTGCTTAATCTTATGTATAAACAAAGATTTTTACTGAAAAAGTAGTGGAAAAATTATGATGAAACACATACAATCTTAAAGAGGGAAAAATATCCAAATGTGAGAGGCACATAAAAATAGTCATAACTTAATTGTAATCTGATTTTTAAAAGATTCTTTCTTTCTGGGTAGTAAGAGAAAAGAATCGCTTCAACCATGATTTATGCTTGATATTGGTGGTATTTTCCATACTTTACTTGCTTGGGATCTCAGGTGATTTGCCATTGTACAGTGTGCCACGTCCTGCACCAAATACCCCAGGCACAAGATTGCATGGTAGAGCAAGGAAGACCCAGCTAAAGTATATACAAAATGACATGACTACTTGTAATATGACTCTTTGAATTGGACTGCATGATGGGCAGGTATGAAACATTACTTGGTATTGTCCACTCTGCAGTCTAGTACACTCACAGCACCTTAAATACCAAATGATCATATCCTAAAATTCTCTTCCCTTGTCAAGACATTGAATGAGGATTATCAGCTCTTAGTGAGAAACATTGAAGTAAGATTATTTACCTTTGCCAGAGACATGGTATTATGGGCTCATCAAACATGCACACTACTGATCACGGTCTTGCAACATATCAAATTTATTATCATCAGAATTTAATTCTGCACTCTTATGTTTTCAATTAGTCATAACTTTCTTAATTTTAATCAAATTTTCAAAAGATTCTTTCTTAGCTCATCAAGCTCTTTCTATGTATGCTATTATTGAAATATTTAAACACTTTGGATAATCACAGATTTCAAGGGGGTTCTGCTACAATCATCATATTTTAAAAACTTAAGCACCTTAAGTCCTCAGAATATCACTGTTTTGTTCGGAAATGAATATCCTTTCAAATGAATTAATAAATAATAATGTACATTATTTTAAGAGTTTTAAGCAAATAAAGCAATAAAAATGTTAACATAAAACAGCAGTTTTGGTAAAATTTTGTAATAGCCTCCCCCCCCCTCGATTTGTAAATGGTCATACCGCATTTGTGTTAAGAATTTTTTCATGAAATTTGGAAATTAACTAGAGCAATTTAAAATCATGATACCTGGAAAAAAAACATTTTAGAAAAGTATCTAAAAACGATCAGCATTACTATCAGAGATAGCATTGTGTAAACAAACGTTTTCTTTTTTATTTTTTTTTTTCTTTATTTTTTATTCCAGAACGAATTAAAAATTAAAGAAATGAAAATGTGAATGTAAAAAAAAATGTTCTTACATATTCAGTTGGCGCTTAATTAGAGCTATTCGGTTATCAGAATATATAATTAAAGCAATCCCAACTAGTCCAGCGTTATTTCTGGTCAAATTTTTAAAATATTTATATGATTGAAAATATAAAATAAGCTTTATAAATATGTAACTTGCATGCACTTTTATCCATTGCATTAGTTTTTAACAGTGAATTAAAGTGTTTTGTTTTAACAAAAACTGAAAATATGATTGTTTGCTTCACGTGTGTGTCCTACTCCCAATATTTTTTTTCCGTCTTTTTTACAATTTTTTTTTAGCAGATTATAATCAAATAGACACTAATTTAATTATATAAAAAAAAATGCAAAATCAATATTTAAATATTTGTAATAAGGTGCTCAGTTTCTAGTTAAGTTCCGATTTACTTGCCTCCCCACGAGGACAGAGTTAAACACAAGGTCGGTTTTTATTTTAATGTAAGAAAAATCCAGCTCCCTAAAAAAGGGGCAATCTGGATAGGAACAACCATAAAAATTGTCTATCATGAATGATTTCTCCTTTACTGACAGAAGACAGAAAAGGCGATGTGTAGCATCAGGAAAAAAAAAACGTCTTGAACTGGAAAGTTTAATGAAATAATGTGTCACTTGGACAAAAAATGTAATTGAAAATAAAAACCAAATTTATCCAACATTTGTGAACGATTTATCAGCTTTAGCAAAAAGTGTTTTTGATATTTAAATAGGTGGGCAAAAAATACTTAATAAGTTTTCCAAACGTCACATTTTCTGTGAAATTTATTTTTGTCTGTTTGTCATAATTTTTGTAAAGTTTCACACCCCTCATTTACATAAGTTTACATATTTAAAAGTAATTTGATGTTCAAAATCTAAGGCATAACATTTTCAAAAGCCAATAATTATGACCCACTAATCATAAATATGGATGTAAAATGCCCTCTAAAAAAAAACTCCCTTAATCCTACCTCTAACCCCAGGTACAAGTAGCAAGCCTCCTCCTTCTAAAATCTTTAGTCCTAACAATAACGCTAAGTCCAAGTGACAAGCTCAAAAGAACAGATCCTTCCTTAAAAAAACTGCACGATTTATCTCCCATAAAAAAAAATAAATTGGTCAACAGTCCTAATACGCTAGAATGGTCTTGAAATGGTGAATTATTTTACATTAGATTTATGTGAAACTAACTTCCACTCTAGATTCTAAAATTGTTTGTTTTGTTCCTATTAAGTCTTAAGGATGTTCACATATAATTTCCTTTAGCTCTATCATTAACCTAAAGTCAGAGTGGCAACCTCCCACTCTCATAATTTCACAAAGACCCTCTTAAAACCACATATAATTATCTTTAGAAAAAGAAAAGGTGCACAGGGTTTATTTCTTAAAGAAAACAAAATTGGTTAACTGCCCTAAAACGCTAGAATGGCTCAAAATTGGGAATCATTTTACATTAAATTCTAAAATAATACTTGTTTATTTTTCATTAAAGTTTTTTTAAGGTGTTCACACGTAATTGCCTACAAAGGTAAAATCACATTTTGGAGAGGTGGTCAGATGGGGTGGGGGTTAACGGAAGGCATTAATCTACAATAATACCAAAGAAATCTTGCAATATATTCATTTTTAAACAGTCTTAGATTTCGATTTCAGTTATTTCTACATATAATGCATTACAATTCAGTTTTGAGTTCTCTAACTTTTCCTTTAATGAATACATGGCATTTATAAGGAATTACAGCATATTTATGTGCATTTACTGTAGATTATTTGGAAAACATTCATTTTTGGAGATTTTCAGTAGCATATTCTAATTCCTAGCACAAAATACACTTATATGGTAAATTTGATTGCTTAATCCTCTGTTTTAACAAAGATATGACATTTTTACTGAAAAAGTAGTGTAAAAAATGTGATAAAACGCACATGGTCTTAAAGAGGGGAAAAAATATCCAAAGGTGTGAGGCACAAAATAATCATAACTTAATTTTCATTGGATTTTAAAAGTTTAAAAAGATTCTTTCTGAGCTCATCAAGCTCTTTCTATATATACCAATATTGAAATATTTTAAGCCATTTAAATTTTTCATGTGTATTGCTATTTAAATCAATCATTTTAGATTGGTATCTCCTAAGAATCGTTTTCATACATTTCTACATTATTTTGTCTCATCACAACAATAATAGATAAACGTGTGAACTTTACATCTACTATATTGTCTCTTGTCAATTGTTTTGTAATAGCGCATTCAACAGCAACATTTCATTCTGTTTTAATATAAACGTTTTTCATTCGAGTATGTTCTTTAAAAAACAAATTGTACTTTCAGTTAAGGAAATCGATTACATACTTTAATGGATTGCTATTTTCATTTTTCTTAGTAATATTTCAGAAACAGTAGAGGAAGTTTTCACTCACTATCATTAGCTGACACTAACTCATGAATTTGGAATAAATTTAGTAAGAGACACTTTTTGCACTTTATTGCATCTCTGCATCAAAATGGTGTGCACTTTGTCTCATTTATAACTTTGTCTCGTTTATAACTTTGTCTCGTTCTAACTGTGCTTATTTAATGGACTTTTGTCCTCAGATCACTCAGTCTATTTACTTAATGGTCCATGACTCGTCTAGTGTTCGTAGGTGTGTGTCAACATATAATACATATAACATGATGGCATACTTGTCTGCTGCTGCTTCTGGGGGATTTGCCAATCATCTTTAGGGGAGCCGGAACCTATTTAAAGGAAACGCTTCAACACAGGGATCCAAGATGAATGAGTGTTTTTAATATATATTTTATTCACTCCTCAGGCATCTCTGAGAGCAGAACTGGAGTGAATCTTGGGTTGTGGGTTCTTTTCTCCATCTTTTCTCGTGCGAGGGCCCATTTAGCTCATCTGTCTTTCTCGGTATCTTGGACCCAACTCACTAACTCAGCTTATTCAAACCGGAACACCTGACATGTCACATCTGGTCTCCTTTCAGATACTTTCAGTGCAACTGTCAAGTCGGCCAAGTCACAACAATTTAATTAATTTAGAAATGTAACTTTATTTACCAGTTTTCGCATCCTAAACTAGGCTAGTTTGGGATACCTATTAACAATGCTGAAGTTTATCCAACCAAAAGAAGATAAGCAAAGAACATATGAAAGTTTGAAAGAAGATATAGCAAATAAACAACTGACATTATTTTTTAAATTGTAAATTTTCATTTCTTTTATTGACGCTCTTGTCACACTAAAAATATTATTTTAAACTTAAATTTTAAAAATAACTTCCTATAACTTTTAAAGAAACAAAAACAAACTTGCCTAAGAACTATAGTGAAACAAGTTGTTTGTTTACGTTTTCATTGGCTTGTTCATACTGACAGTTGATTTTTGTTACTTGGGATTCAGTTATAAATCTCGATGTGTAGGTACACTTACTTTTATTAGTGGCGAACCTTGATTTATGAGCGTAGTAATAGGACACCAACAGATTATTAAAGAAGAGATATTTCCCTACAAAACGGTGCCATTTTCAAAAATTTTTCAATTGAATTTCTTTCATATTTCTTTCACTGAATTTTCAAGTTGAATTTTTTTGTGAAAAACAACTTAAACCCCTTTTTTAAGCTCACCATATTGATAAGTGACCATTTTTGCGCGCACCAAATTTGAAAAATATCAACACTCTTTTTGTGTAAAAAATAAAGCGGCATTCACCAAAGTTAGTGACATAACTTGGAGCAACCTGGAAAAAAACTATTAACGACACAAGA
This sequence comes from Euprymna scolopes, assembly GCF_053919585.1. Lineage (NCBI taxonomy): Eukaryota > Metazoa > Mollusca > Cephalopoda > Sepiida > Sepiolidae > Euprymna > Euprymna scolopes. The sequence continues at coordinate 109,942,558 of NC_136488.1, forward strand.
AAAAGAATTATATATCTATAAAGCAAAAAGATTAAATTTTATTTAAATCAAAACTTTATCAAAATAACCAAAAAAATAAACAAGATATCGCAAGTTGAAGTTAAAGGAAATTTAACTTTATTTACCAGTTTTTGCATCCTAAATTAGGTTAGTTTGGGATACCTATTTTTAATATTATTTAATTCTTTAATGTACATTTAGATTTCTTAATTATCTTATTACTGTCAACATAAATGTTTTGGCATATTAAAGAAAGTAGAAATATTATGAAATATCCACATTTAACGTTTATAATTCAGATGTAAAATGCATTTTGCATTGATATTGTTCATGTTCTGTGTAATTTTCCTTTTTAAGGATTGAATATGTTTAAGACGAAATACCCAAGAACATTTTGGTGTTATAAAAATAGAAATGCACACATATAGCTGACATATAAAGTTATCATATCAGATTTTTAAAGTCAGACCCAAATAGCAATCTGTTTGACATAACTTATTTTAACTAGCTTATTTTGTTTTCTTCCATGAATATAATTTAATTTGCCTCAGTTGTTTTCTGTTACAAATTAGACTGTCTTAGTGATATTAATAAAATGGTGACATTTTATGTTTCTCGTTTAAACATCTTTAAAGATGTTTAACATTTTGTCACCATAATTTTACACTATTTATTTCTTATTGTTTCATTTCATACAAGAAACATATATAAAATAATTTTATCACATTTAAATTAGAATAATAACAAAAAAATGGGCTAGAAAATCTAAACTTTTCATAAGAATCTTGAGATTGTGTCTTTATACTGACAGGGTAACCCCTCCCCCTCTCATCTCCAACAAAAAGAAATGTCACTCATTGACTTATAAATTAAATTCACAATCCTTTCTACAATCCAACCATATTTGGTACAAATAAACTTCAGTCTATCCTGACTTGTCCCATAAGTGTCAATCATGAATGTCCATAAGTCTGTTTTATTGCTATTCAGTGATATGCAGAGACACTTTCATAATTATCTCATCAGTGGGAGGTGTAATCTTGAATGGGTTTCATACTCACTGGATTTTAACCTCCAGAGTTTTTTTTTCTGTGAGATTATCAAAACAATCCCCATTTAATTCCTGAACTGAAGAAGGAAACCGCAGGTAAAATCAGGGCAAGAGAAGAATGTGTCTGTTATTGACAATTTTGCACATCGTATCTAGGTAATCTCATAACAGCGATAAAATAAAAATAAAATTTTATCCTTGACTGAAACATGTTGGACAAGTCAAACATCAACTGGTATTCATTATAGTTGGATTGAAATTCAATCAAAAGTTAATTTTATTAACAATTCCATAGGTGGTGTTTTTAGGATTGCTATTTAATAGGTAGACCATGAATTAATAACACTTTATGTTATTTCCCGATATGAATCATCTTTTTTTTCTTTTCAAAGTCACGTCAAAGTCTACTACTTTAATGTACCACACACCAAATAATACTGTGGCTCTATATCTGAAACAGTTTAGAATGCAGTGCATCTTTGGTGGCAAGTAAGTAAACTTTTGTTATTGTTGTTTTTTTTTTTTGTTTTTTTTCCTGTGTAAGAAGTTTGATTTGTCATGAGCATTTTTATTTTTCCTTTTGTTAATGTTGGCAACAGGAAGAACAAAAGATAAAGTTTCAGTAGGCCAAAGTTGCCTGTTATAGGGGTTGACCCCGCCAAAATGTCACCCAATATCATTCACAATCCTTACTACAATTCAACTATATTTGTTTTATTCTCATTCAATATGAACATTTGGATATGACAAAGAAAATTTTCAAGTCTGACACACTCCTCTGTTAGGGGTGTTAAAGTGTTCAACTTTAAGATTGTTCCATGATTCCTGCATTTGTATACCCACCTGTGCATAAGTTGTCTGGATATTGACAGCATTAAAGAATTTTCTTGAATTAAGCCCTCACCATTCATATTCTCTTTCTTTTCTTGAACTGTTCAAAACATATTTAAAACTACTTTAATCTTCCTTGTGATAATTCTTCTTCATAAACTTCAACTATTCAAAACATTTCTCATTATTTAATGATTTTACGTGGATACCATTTTTTTTTTCTAACTTAATTGTTTAGCAATTTTAAAGATTGTCTAATCAAAAAGTCTGGAAAATCCTTGTTTCTAAAACACTTTTCTTGATAGAAAATAACTTAGGAAAATTGATGTATCAATTGTTACTCTCACCACCTTCAAAATGTGCTGAAAATTTGGGTCAAAATTGCCCCAAAATATGCACTTCTTAAAATAAAAAAAAATGGTTTGTATTGCGTTTTGATAAACTATTTTCTTAAATTATTGAAAATCTAGTTTTTTTTTTTTATGTCAATACTCTACATGGACTTATATTTGATATTAAGAGCTGAAAATGAGCCAACCCTTTTTCAAGCTCTGTTGATGTATCATTAGCTGATTTTGAAATCAACTAACTCCCTCTCTCCAAACTTATCCTTACCTTTTGATTTTTTTGTTTTTTTCAGACCCGTGCCAAGCATCCAATGGACAAAGTCAGGTACCAGTCGACTCTCAAATAGATTTAGACAAAGTGCCCAGAACAATGAATTATTCATAAACCCTGTAATGGAGGAAGATGAAGGTTTGTACACATGCACCGGTACACAACCACTTGGTAATCCTTTGAGTGTCTCTTTCTACATCGATGTCAAAGGTAAGTGGAAACAAAAATGAAAAACTTATAATATGGAGTGTCTATAAAGTGAGCGACCAACTTGATTAGCTTAAAAAGCATGTGATTTTGTTTGTAGGTAAACCATCTTTTATTTATGATCTTATTACTTTGGATCATAATAACGAAGAGAATATGCACTATTTTGATTATCTTGTCGGCCAAGGCTGTGGAAATTGCCAACTATATCTCTTAAGAGGGATAAGACTTACCCACTTCCAATAGGGCTACCAGTATTTTTGTGGATGGAAATTCATGGGATACAAAAAAAAATTAAATGAAAATATTTGTTAGAAATGTGGCAAATATGCAGATTTGATGCATTTATTTAAAAAAGTTTTTTATTACATTTTCACCCTAAACAAGGCACAGTGTCACTTTACTATCAGGAACATAAGTTGCAGGGATACTATGTAGGGAATTGAGCAGCAATGTATCTGTTCATATTACACTTGAAATTTTTGCAAGTCAGTACAGTTGGTGAAGCAGGAACCCAGAAGGGAATTCCAAAGTCTAGCGGTTCTGGGGAAGAAACTATTAGAGTAGAAGACTTTCTTACATCTAGGGATCTCAACTGTGTAGGGGTGGGACTTTGCTGCTTGTCTGGTTTGTTGGGGGTATTTACGTTGAGGGAGTACAAGCGCTTGTAGTTTGTTGGAGCACCCACCATTAAAATACTTGTAAAACGGGCAAAGGGATGTAACATTTCGGTGATGGGACAAAGGTTGAAGCTTAGATGACAGTTCAGGACCTATCAGGTTGGCAACTCTTTTGAGCCCTGTCCAGATGCGCCAGCCAAAATGTGACCTGGGTGAATGGTGGTTTTGTAGAGGTACAGGATACTTTCAGGCATAAGTAACTTTTTAGCACAGTAGAGAGAGCCTGCCTTCATCGCAGCAGCCTTGACAATGCACTCGATGTATCTGTTCCAACTCCTGTTCCTTGTGAACGTTAGCCAAGGAGTTTGAAAGAAGTACTTTCAGGTAATGTATTTTTAGCCATAGCTATTGGTGGTTGAGAATGTTTCCTGTAATTATTGAAGGAAACAAACTTGGTCTTTGCAGCATTGAATGTGAACATCCATATTGTCCCCCATTCCACTACAGATTAAAAGTCTTCCTCTAGTGTGTCTGCCATTGCTCTGGTGCTACCAGATCAGGCTGCCTATTGGCTTTCTGAGATGAAATGCACCTATATCGATTTCTGTTTTTGTTTTCTATTCTCTTTTATAAAACTTGATTATGTTCTCCAAAAACAAAACAAAATCAACAGCCCCTTCCCCCCTCCTTTCTTTTTCCTTCCCTACTTCCCTGTCCTGGATATGACCTTAAACTATATCTGATGGTGAGGCCTCAGTTTGCGGGCTTTGGGGAACGTGGAGCCACCCTTTAATTGCCATCGCTCCCAGGTCCACTCTGACCCAGAGTGGTAGTACCTGTTAGGGTCTCAACTATGGGTTAAATAGAAAAAAAAAAAATACATTCTATTAAAAAATTATTCTTCAAAATCTGATCAGATTCCACTTGACCCTGTCAGCAGGGCATCAGAATATGCCAACTACCTCCCCTGCAGAGAGTAGGTCCCTCAATGGGGCTACCTGTGGGCCGTAGGTAGCGACCCGTAACACCTTTAGGACGGGATCCTGGTGGTTGAGAGACTGGGAGGTCAGGTTTTAGTACCCCCACTTCCCAACACACCACTTTGGCCCTTACTGGGCTAGACGGGCAGTCGGAGGGGCCCGATACGATCAATCGGCTGGTCATGTCAAGCCCCACCATATAATGCCCACCCCATAAACATATCATTAACACAATATGCCTATCCCTTCCCCACAAATAACTATTTCCTAATATATGGTGGAAAGCGGTGGCTGAGGGTCAATTGACGAAGTGAAAAGTCGATGACATGGCTGCAAACCCTTTAAATTACTATGTATCCCAGAGTAACATCAAAGGAAAACCGGTGCTCATGAATGATATCACGTAAATCGAGTATATCATCTTTGTATCCTTGTTGAGCCTGGGCGAATGGGTTTCCCCCCAGGCACTTCTCATATAGGGCTCCGAGGTGGGTGGGGAGCAAAGATGATGAAAAAGCAATCTTATTTTGATTATGGCTTTTATTACCCCCAAAAAAAGAAGCTTTTCAGATGTTTCCGACATTTCAAGTTCAGAGGATGAACAGAAATGCTCAAAGAAAACTCAATATTTTTAGTAATGGAAACATTTGAAAAATATGAAATAAATAAAATTTCACCTTTTACAATGGAAAAAATTTTCTCTCAAAAAATAAAACCCAAAATGATAAAACAACTGCAAAATAACACCATACTTATCGAATTGAAACAAAAAACACAAGCTAAAGAAATTCCCAAATGGCAAACCTTTAACAATATCAAAATTAAAACTTATCCCCACCCATACCTAAACTCCTCAAAAGAAGTCATTCGATGCAGTGAAATTGCTCGACTGAGGAAATTTTATCTAATCTATCATCCCAAAGTGTTACAGATGTAAAAAGAATAAGAATAAAACGAAATGGAGAAACTATATTGACAAATACATATATACTCTCCTTTGACTCCACAAATCTCTCAAAGTGAGATTAAAATTGGATACCTAAACATGAACGTTGAAAAATACATCCCAAACCCTCTAAGGTGCTACAATTGTCAACAATTTGGACATCACCAATCCAAATGCACCAAATCACCAATCTGTGTAAGATGTGGTGAAAACTCAAAACATAGTGACTGCAAAAAAGACCCCAAATGCTCAAACTGTAGTGAAAACCATTCAGCTGACTTCAAAGGATGCAAAACATGGCTAAAAGAACAAGAAATAACAACAATAAAGTATACCAAAAATATAACCTTCTTGGAAGCCAGGAAAATTATGAACGCAAGATATTCAGAAGTAACCAAGAATGCTAAAATAAACACAAATCAAAGTTCTCAAAGATATACAAAAAATTTTCCAGAAATAAAACTGAAGAACTATCTCGATTGATAAAAGAGATGAAAGACCTAATGAAAGAAATTAAAACACTAATCCTGAACTCTGGAAATAATCAGTCTACAAAAGAGAGTACAACACAAAAAAGCAACCAACAAACCAAAAAACTCAAATCAAACAAAGAAAAAGAAAAAACTCACCAAATGAAAACAACCCTTACAAACAAACCAAATGAAACAACGCCATCACCCAATAAAACAAAAACTAAAGAAAAAAACAATTAACAAACCAAGATTTAGATCCCAATCAACCTCAAGAGGAGGAAACAAAATAGGAAAAATGGAGATGGAGGTAGAAGACAAAACACCCCCAGACAAATAACAGACTACAATAAAAAAAAAAAAAAAAAAAAAAAAAAAAACTCAAACTATCATTCAATGGGACTGCCGAGGACCTAAGGCAAACATAAAGATAACTAAACCCAAAACCCCCAAATAACAAACTAAAATACAAAACCTGACACAGAATCATACCGGATAGAAATGAAACAAATAATATAATCCAGTGGAATTGTTATGGTCTAAAGGCAAACCTAAATGGGCTCACTATTCTACTCAATAACTCTCTTCCAGTAGTAGTCTGTCTCCAAGAAACCTTTATGAAATCTGATGACAATATAAAAATTAAAAATTACAATCAGTATAACTATATACACAATACTGGACTCATAGCCTGTGGAGGTACATCAATCCTTATTAGAAATGACATACCCCAAAGTCAAACACAACTTAATACTAAACTACAGGCTACTGCAATAAAAGTAACACTCCACAAAACTATCAACATTTGCTCACTATACATACCCCCCCCCAATGAAAGCATCTCAGAAACAGATCTGAGCAAATTAATATAGCAACTTCCAAAATCATTATGGGAGACTTAAACAGCCATAATGAGATATGGGGAAGTGAAAAAACAAGCAAAAGGGGAAAAATTATAGAAAATGTAATAACGAAAATCTATACCTCTTTAATGATAAAACACAGTTATTTACACCCAGGAATTGGTATATTCACATCAATTGATTTAACATTGTGTGATCTAACACTTGCCTTGGATTACAAATGGAATGTACTAGAAGAGCCATATGGAAGTGACCACTTTCCCATTACACTTGAAAACAATGATCCAATGCCAGAAAACAAAATACCCCAATGGAACTTACAGAAGGCTGATTGGAAAAAATTCCAAAATTTATGCTGGACTAAATTAACATCGGATAATAACCCAAACCAAAATAATATCACACATTTTACTAATACATTGTATAATATTGCGGAGGGATGCATTCCAAAAAGCTCTACCACCCCAAAACATAATAAACCTTGGTTTGACGAAAAATGCAAAGTAGCCATCAGAACTCGTCAAGCTATGCTAAGGAAATTCGAAAAAGAACCAACTAAAGAAAATCTCGATGAATATAAAAACAGTAGAGCTAAAGCTCGCAAAACCATTAAAGAATCAAAGCAAACATCATAGGAGAAACTATGTATCAAAAATAAATACAAATACAAAAAGTAAAAAGGTCTGGGACATGATCTGTAAAATTTCAGGGAAAAGTAACAGCAACCCTACTAAACACCTGATCTATAATAACCAAAAAATTACTAGCAAGAAAGAAATGGTAAATTGTTTTGCAAAAAACTCCTCCTCCAAAAACTCTAACAAAAAATTCCAAATTATTAAGGAAAAAGCAGAAAAGGAAAAACTCCAGTTTCAAACAAATAATACAGAAAAATACAACCAGCCATTCTCTAAAAATTAATTGAAAGTATCCCTAGGCAAATCTCATGACTCAGCTGTTGACCCTGATCAAATCCATTATCAATTTATAAAACAACTTCCTGATACATCTACAGATTACCTACTACAAATATTCAATGATATTTGGGAAAGTGGCAATGTCCCTGAAATATGGAGGCAGGCCATAGTAATCCCTATACCTAAATCATCAAAGGATTCTACAAACCCCATGAATTACTGACCTATAGCACTCACTAGCTGTATTTCCAAAATAATGGAAAGAATGATTAATAGCAGATTAATATCGTACCTTGAGACAAATAATCTGATTACAGATTATCAGTCAGGATTCAGGAATGAAAGAAGCCCCATGGACCACCTGATCCGGCTAGAAACCTTCATCAGAGAAGCCTTTATCAAGAAAGAACATCTTACAGCAGTCTTTTTCGATATTGAAAAAGCATACGACTCTGCATGGAGGCATGGCATTATAAAAGATCTACAAGAGCTTAGATTAAAAGGCAGAATGCCCATTTTCATCACAAATTTTATTAATAATAGAAAATTTAATGTACGATTAGGTGATACTCTATCCATCAGTAAAAAACAAGAAACCACAAGGAAGCATCCTGTCTGTTACACTTTTTAGCATTAAAATAACGTCGTCAAAAATATAAATGTAGGAACAGAATGTGCTCTCTAAGACTTCCTGATCTGTTATAGATCAAAATATATTACAAGAATAGAATGCCATTTACAACTATGTCTAAACAAAATAAATGAATGGACAACAAAAATGGTTTTAAATTTTCAAAAGAAAAAACAAAATCCATTCCTTTCTGCCAGACCCGGAAAATGCACCATGACCCAATACTGAAACTGGATAATGAAATTATAAATCGATCAGTATAAGTATCTGGGCATCATCTTCGATAAAAAGCTAACATTCATTCCCCATATTAAATACCTCAAACAAAAATGCAACAAAGCCATCCAACTCTTAAAAGTAGTAGCTCATACAGACTGGGGTGCAGACAAAGACTCAATAATTAAATTATACAGATCCCTTGTCAGATCCAAGTTGGATTATGGATGCTATATCTATGGATTCGCAAGAAAGTCCTACATAAAGGAATTAGACACAATACATCACCAAGGACTAAGATTGGCTCTAGGAGCCTTCCCCACCTCCCCAGTGGAAAGTTTATATGTAGAAGCAGATGAACCCTCATTATCACTTAGAAGAGAAAAACTAGGACTACAATATTATACAAAATTGGCTTCATGTCCAACTAATCCTGCCTACAAATGTGTCTTCCACACCCAATACAAAACCCTCTTTCATAGAAAAGAAAATTCTATAAAATCATTTAGCCTACATATGGAAGAATCCATAAATAAAGCCCAGATAGATATTGCAACAATACATGAATCTGTAAAACCTAAATATCCCCCCCTGGCTGACAAAACAACCAAAAATAATATGAGACCTAATTAAATACCCTAAAATAAAAACCAATCCAATCATCTATCAAGAAAAATTCCAAATAATTAAAGATAAGTATTCCAAATGCTCAACCATTTATACAGACGTTTCAAAAGATGGAGATAATGTTGAATATGTAGCCATACACAATAAAACAATCCTAATCAAAAGATTACCAGACAAAGCATTGATCTACAGTGCTGAAGTATCAGCCATTGGTATGGCACTCGATCTTATAGAATCTTCTAAAGATAAAAAATTCATTATCTGCTCAGATGCCAAATCAGTACTCGAAACACTGGAAAACAGGAAACCAACAAACCCAATAATCACCAAAACCCTAAATAGATTTGATGATATTCCTAACGATAAAAACATTCTCTTTTGTTGGATACCCAGTCATATCAACATAAAGGGTAACGATAGAGCTGACAAAGCAGCAAAAGCAGCACTAAATTTAACCATAACCAATAAGATCCCTCATACCGATGTAAAACAAATCATTAACAAATATATTAGAAACACATGGCAAGAGTCGTGGAACTCCTGCACTAGAAACAAGCTATACCAAATCCAGGAAACCATAGGAAAACAGAAACCAAACAAAAGAATGACCAGAAAGGAGGAAGTTATAATAACAAGACTCCGAATAGGTCATACCTCTATAACACACTCCTACCTACTCAAAAAAGAAGCTCCACTTTGCACACCCTGCCAGGAACCATACACAGTAAATCACATACTAACAAGATGCGAAGACTTGAAAACAAACCGACTGAATCTATATAACGAAAAAACTGTAAAAGACATATTCACTCATGTAGACCCAACTACTCTTCTCAAATATCTGAAGATAACAGGGTTACTCAACAAAATTAAAAAAAAAAAAAATACCTTATCTAACTATATAATAAACATAGAAACTGAACACCAGATACATACATAAAACCTATAACTATGAATGTATATAAAAGACTCTGGCATTAAATGACCACATAGGTTGATATGCCATAAAACCAATCAATCAATCAATCAATCAATCTGCCATTGCTTTAGATATGTGTTAATTCGTTTTCCCCTCGTACCTGTTATAGAGCGTGGTGTCATCATACCCATCTCTGAGACAATTTTATTAGGGAGGTCAGTTATGAATATTAGGAATAATAAAGGTCCAAGATCGGCCCCTAAGGTACACCCACATTTATATCGTTTAGATGTACGACCATTGAGGACAACCTGAATTCTTCTCCAGTGATACCATTTGATCTGATTTTCCTGAGAAGACCATCATGCCATACCTTGTCAAAAGCCTTAGATATACCTACCTTCCCCTGCTTTGTCCAGTGTATAGTAAATACATTCAGAGATTACAGTTAGGATATCTGCTGTAGAATGGGCTTGCCTAAATCCATATTGTTGGTCGATCAGAAATTTAGCAACTTTAAGGTGATGGACTAGAGCTTGGTTAATTATGGACTCAAATATTTTGTTGAAAAGAAGGAGGCTAATGGGGCGATAATTTAATGGTCGGTTCTTTCACCAGAATTCTTGTAAACTGGTACCACACAAGCAGCTTTCCAGCAGTCAAGAAAGATTCATTAAGGCATTTGTTGTTGTAAAGTTTGGAGAAGACTGGAGCAACAATATATTTTTTTAATAGCAGAGCCGGAATGAGATCAGGTCCACATGCTTTTGAGGTGTCTAGGTTTTTTATGATATCACGCACTTGAGTAGGGGTGATTTTCAGATCATCTAGTGTGGTTTCTGTCCGCAAAGGAAAATCTGGGAGGGAGTGGTTTGCTGGGTCCAATGTAGAATTTGAGGCAAACCAACTGGCAAGCATGTTAGCCTTTTTGGTTACCGTGCAAACAGCCTCATAATTGTTCGATATTTACTACACTTGCAGATTTTCCAGAAATTACAGGTTCCTAATTTCTGCACTTTGGAGTTATTTTCTGGTGGTTTCAGTATATTATCTCTTAGCTATCCCTAATTCTTTCTTACAATTACTTATAGTTTCTATAAACTTTTGTCTGTTTATACCGGACTTATGTCAGATAAATTTGTGATATGTATACTGCCTCGCATGGGAACATGTACTACAATTGCTGCTTTGAACCATTCAGTTGTCTCATTTGTGCACTGTTCTGCAGGAAGAAAAAAGATATTTCCTCATGGGGCATCTCTGATGAGATCCCTAATGGCTTCCCAGTCAGCCTTCTTATGATACTTTGTCGTTTTGAGTAATGGCTCTTTAGCTTTGGGTCAAGGATCTGATCTAAAAAAAAAAACCTGGACTCGATTCTCAGCGACACTTTTCACTCTAACCAGGTTTCATCCGGTTCTCGAGAACTCAACGGCTCGACTCTATCAAACATCTTAATTCCCGGCCTTATATTATCTCATTTATGCAAATTAATGCGCATTCGAACCTGCTGATTCATCGCCTACTCGTCTCCCATCGCTCGGGTTTAGAGTTCGCACATGCAGCCCACCTCCGTGACTGCAGTCACACTCAATTTTCACTACAAAGGATTTAGGACAATTTCTACCATTTAAAACATTTTCTTAAAAAAATTTGAATGGGTAACTTTCATCTCTGGGGGTGGGATAATGAAACCATGCACACATTTACTAAATTATAATTTAATTTTACTATCTCTGGATACCTTCACCATAATCCAATATAGTGCCTTTTGAGACGACAACAACAGGGTTTCAAAGTTTTCAGAAAAAAAACTTCAGTGCTTGTCAGCACTCGAGATAAAAGGAGCACACATCTTGGAGCACATGCTTTACTGGAAGCAACTGTTTTTCTCACTAGATAATAAAACTCTAGTGTATGTTGACAAATCTCAACACTTGTATACCTAGATTGCCCTCAGAAGGTAACACAACAAATCATAGCCAGTAAACTCAAAATTCAAGCAGTGGATGTGACGGGAGTGGAAGAAATGATAAACGATGATCGAGTAGATGAGTGAAACACACACTTCCACCCGCTTCTTTAATGAAAGATTTCTAAAACACCGCAGTTGAGCTGCCATCATAATCACTTTCAATATTTCTGATAAATTTTTCTCCAACTGGAGATCCTGGTGGTACCAGATCAGGCTGTCTAGTGGCTTCCTGAAATGAAATGCACCTACATTAAACTTCTGTTTTTGTTTTCTATTCTCTTTTGTAAAATTTAATTATGTTCTACAAAAACAAAAACAACAGCCCCCCTTCCCCTTCTGTTTTTTTTTTCCTTCCCTACTTTCCAACCCCGTCGGTGGGGCATTAGAATACACCGACTGTCCCCCTGCAGAGAGTAAAAGCCTCTTAAAGGGGCCACCTGTTGGCCGTGGGTGGTGACCCGTAATGATTCTGAAAAGGATCCTGGTGGCTGAGCAACTGATATCTAGGGAAATTAAAGATATCAGTTGCAATACTCCACTTTGGCCTCGTACAAGGCTAGATGGGCGGTTGGAAGGGTCCGATCCGATCAATCGGCTAGTTACGTCAAGCCCTAACACATTTTCTACTTCTCTATGAATTTCCTCTAAACCGTATCAAATACAGTTTTACTCTGTACCACTGTAAACTATGTACATATTTTCCCCTCTTTTCCATGTGTTAGAAGGCGGTGGCTAGGGTCAAATGTGCGAAATGATCAAAGTCATCACATGGCTGTATAGTGCTGGAAGTTACCACAAATTACTTGGATTGTGTAACTAAAGGATTATGGGTGCTCATGGCTCCCATTTGAAACATGTATACTGTTTATGTAGCCCTAGCATGACAAGGCGAATGGGTTTCCTCCTTAACATGCCCCAATATTGGACTCCAAGGTGGGTGGGGAGCATAAACAATGAATTTAAAATATATATATATATATATATGTATATATATATGGCCAAGTATAAAAACTCCAAGAGCCAACATGTCGACTCGGTTACTTCAGATAATGAACTACATCAAACATCCTCAAAATTTATTGTATTGGAATCCACCAAAGAAACCAAAATAACTGACTTCTCACCGTTTATTATACATAAAATTATATTGGCATATATTACCCCAAAAAATGTAAAAACTTTAAGAAATAAAACCCTACTGGTGGAAGTGGAAAGAGAAAAACGTGCCACTTTTCTCCTAGGAATGAAAACTTTGCATAACATAAATATCAAAACTTATCCACACAAGAATCTGAATACATCCAAAGGTGTAGTAAAATCGAAAGAGGAAATGTGCACTACTGAAGAGATAACAAAAGAACTTAAAAACCCAGGAGTAACAAATGTTAAAAGAATTGCAATAAAAAAAGAGAATCAGACTATACATACGAACACTTACATTATCCACTATCCCAAAAGAAATCAAAATTGGGTTCAACATTGAAAAAGTTGAACCCTTTAACCAAACCCACTTCGGTGCTTTAAATGCCAGAAGTTTGTGCACCATGAGGATGCATGTAGGGGATGAGCAGTGTGCGGCAGATGTGGCCAGAGATCCAAATCACACTGTCAATGACTGCAATCTTGATTGCAAATGTGCAAATTGTGGAGAAAACCATCCTGCTTATGCTAGAGCATGCAAAATCTGGAAGAAAGAGAAGGAAGTAGTGTCAATAAAACATACCAAAAACATCTCCTTCCTCGAAGCCAAGAAAATAGTAGATGGATACATGAAAGAAAAGACGTACTCTCAAGTCACCTTAAGTTGTATATCATCCAACATCACTAACCAAGACTCCAAATACGAAATACTAATAAACAAATTGCTACAATTGGGACCAAATGACTGGCCCAAATTTATGAATTAAATCAAACCAAACATATCATCAAAAATTAATCATCCCATTAAATCATCAACTAATGTTACCAATAAAATAAATTCTCAACTAAAATCAGAACATCCAAGAAAAGTCGATCAAAAGAAAGACCACAAAAATCACCAGTACGTCGTGCATATGCTGAAAAAGACAAAACTAAGGAAAAACAAAATCAGTTAAAAGAAAAACCACACAGGTCACCAATACGTCTTCCCCGTGGTGAAAAAAACACACTTGAAAAACACACAAAAAATACATCTACCAAAAAATAAAATAATATAAAGAAATTACCACAAACAGAAGCCACTACTACTACTACAAATAGATTTACGGAATTAGAAGACATAGAAACTGAAGTTACTTCTCAAACCAAAAAAAATCCTCATGAATTACAAGAAAATACAATGGAATTGCCGTGGATTGAAGGCAAATTACAATGAAATTTTATTTGTTGCAAACCAAATTTAATACTTTGGTTATTTATCTCCAAGAAACCTTCCTTAAGAATGAGGACAATTTGAATATAAAACACTATCAACAATATAACTACATACATAATACAGGACTTAATAATACTGTAACCTTTTCCCCCCTCCCATTGCAAAACCCAATCATATTCTGCAAGGCAGAGAACAAAAATGACAAAATCCACTATAAAACAACCAAATCAAAAGCTATGAACTAACGATTGAAAATACAAGGAGCTTGAAGAATAAAAATCTCATAAAATAACTGGATACAACATCGAATACTATTCCCAAAATAACTGGATTCGGCATTAAATAATCCAGAAAGAGTTGATATGCCGTTAAACAAAAAAAAAAAATCCAGAAAAAGCTACACGGCCTCTGTAGAGAAACACATTTCTAAGCACTAATGCACAAATCAACTGACTTGTTATAGTTGATTTTGTATCCTGTTACCGGTGTATAGGTCTTGATTTTTCTGTTGGCAACACTAATCTCTGTACTGCTCATTACAACTACTGTAACATCATCTGCATGGGCTGAGTATTTTAAAGGGGTGCAAACATCTGTCAAAATGATACCTTGTAGAATTGGATTCAACCCAAGTCTGTAAATGAACGGTTCTAATACAAACATATGGAGCATCGGTGAAAGCAAACATTCCTGTCAAATAGATTGAAAGGCTTTGATTTCAAGCTATTCACTTCCACCAGTACATTGAGGTTCATATAGGATCAAAACTGCTAGCCAAATCCTGCAGCCAAAAAGATTGAAGCTTCCAAGTATCATCTTATCAAGACTGATCTAAATTGATCAGCACAGCTTTATTATCAAATTTGTCAAGTATACCCTATGCAAACAATGTAGTCCTGCTTTTCACAGTTTTGTGATTGTTTGTGGTTAATCAAACGAGGTATGACAACCTGAAAATGATTTGCTGGACCTAAATCTTTAACTGTGTTTAACATCATTTAAGACTTACTCATCCCATCTCCACCATTTTCACTCTTATGACGCAGTTTTACATTCTCCCTGGTCAAACTATAAGGAATAGACTTGTTCTTAAACCAAAAGTTAAATAAAACAGCTAACAAGAGTGTATGTGATCACATCTTATATATGGTGTCTTATCACCCATGAATACATTTTTAAAAAGCCATACATTGTTGTACTGTTTGATAAATTCAGTAGATATAAAAGGAACAAACTTATGCCCTGCCCAAATACATCTAAATGAATCATTCAAAAGTATTTGTAAAGAATGGAACATAAAACGTATAGATCCTAAATACGACAATTTGACAAAAATACTCTATGGACCATGAGAAAAAAATTATAAATAAAACAAAATCTTTTTTCATGTATTTCATGTTGCTTTTGAAAAATAAAAATTTTCAATGAAATCGTTTTAATGTAATGAAACTCTTCAATCTGATTGATAGAATATAAAAGAGAACTTAAGACTCAAATTAATAATAATGTCAGAATGTCTTGTCCTTACAAGACTTTTCTAATAATATAAGTGAGAGATGAGGACATCAGATACTCATTCGTCGACAGTTTTGCCCAATCATATCAGACAGGCAATTTTTGGAAACTAAGACACTAGACGTATGGCGTATGATCAGACCTTCTGTCCAGTTCTTTTTTTATTTTTGTTGATTACCTTCCCAGCCTACCAATCGTAATGTACATTCATCAAACGAACAAGGAGAGACGGTGATTAGGAAAAAGAAAAGAAAGAATTTTTATTTTCGTTGTCAATTATTTTTTGGTGGATTTGCATAAGTCTAGGACAATAAAAAATCCACAAAAAAATAACAATTAGATCAGAACTGGAGATGCATCTAAGAATAGAGAGAGGTAGGATATTTTTCTGCTTTTTATTATCTACATGTGTGGGAATATCCAGACATGTAGATAATCTTTCCCACCACAGCACACACATATATTATGATTCATAGATAATTTTACTTTTGTTTTTTTACTTTATATTTTAATAAAACAAAATACATGTTTGAGGTTGAATTATAATTGAAAAAAATATAGGTCTTTTCTACTTAATCATAACTTATAATTAACTGAATATATCCCTCTTAACTATCTTCTAAATCATATTCATTTGGCGGTACTATCATCTATGCAAACAATTTAAAGACCTACAAGGACCCAGATCTTTCTGATTCTCTCTTCTTGGAGCATGTGATACAATGGGGTAAAAAATGGCTAGTTACCTTTTAATGTATCCAAAACCAAAACTTAAATCTTTTTACCAAAAATGCTCAAATCTCCACTTGACCTCAATTGAATTGAACAGCTCTTGAGGAAGCACCCTACTTTGACAAACTTCTTGGACTGACCTTCACCCCTGACCTAAAATAGAAGACCTATTAGATCCATTGCCGAAATCACTGGAGAAATAATGGGATCATTCTACTGCTCTAGAAAATATTTCAGTCTTGATGCATTCCTCTTCCTGTACAAGAGTCAAATACGTTCTAAGATGGAGTATTGGTGTGCCACATCTGGGATGGAGCGCCTAAGAGTACTTGTGTCTTGTGTTGATAAAATACAAAACCGTCTTCAAAATCTCCTACCTCTTTCTCACAGGAGAGAATGTTGCGAGTCTGTTTCTGCTCTAGTGTTACTTTTCAGGCAGATGCTCGACTGAGCTCCAATCTATGCCCACCTGTGTAAAATGTCTGTTACAACAACCATTCAATTTTCTTCAGTCTCTATCTGTGCCTAAAACTAAACAAAGTTTATTGTTTGTCTGTGAAACGCTATAATGCTGGGCTGCTTCCCGACTGACTATAACATGGTTATTTTCAACTCTAATCTAAATAAGTTCCTGTTGAACTGTTGTCTTAAATATTCTAGCCTTATCCAAGTTCCACCATTACTGATCATGTCTCACCATTCACTTATCGATCCTTATCCTAGAGTTGCCTCTGGGGCTTGACACTACCCATCTAAGTAAAATATATATATATATATATATATATATATATATAAAGGAACAAACCGTATTATGTGTCCATCAGCGTTTCCTCTTTATTTCGAGACTGCCTCTGGATGAAATAAAGACGAAACGTTGATGAACACATAATACGGTTTGTTCCTTTTTATTTCTCTATTTTGTCGGAATACTATTTCCATTATTTTCATCATATATATATATATATATATATATATATATATATATATTACTCTTGCTCATTCTCACTCTGTTGATTCACCACTCTTTAATATTGAAGTCTGAGTATTTAGATAAAAAAATGACCCTCTCTCTCTTCCTCTTTTAGCATAGCTATCTAATTTGCATACATGTCTGTACACACCATAAATATGCAATTTAGGTGGCAAAATAAGTCTATAAAGAATAATAATATAGAAGTAAAGAGACTTATCTTCAGTTATGCAAGAAGAATGATGTCACAATTTATGAATATTTGAATGAAATCAAAATTAGGATAAGTATGTCTAATGTATCACTTTTTTTTTTTCATCCAATTTTACAGGTTCTCCAGTCTGGGTGAAGAAACTTACTTCTCTTATTGTTTCTGAGGGCCAGAAAGGTGTATTCCATTGTGATGCAAGACCTGTGAAAGGCGAAAAACCTCTACCAAAACCAACATGGTATAAGAATGGACGTAAATTAAACATTGCTCCTGGTGGCAGTGAGTAAATTTCGATTATTTTGTTATAGTTTTTATTTTGAATTCGAAACCTTATTTTTTTGTTCCCCTCCCATGTTAACCAAAATTGATCTGTTTTATCCCATTATGTTTCAGAATTCAGAATTTTTTAGATGAACATTGATCGTTTGAGATATTCAGATGACTTATACATTACTTTTACATTTTGGCTAGTGTAACTTTTGACCTTCTTCAGGTACATTTTTTAAATTTTCATGTTAGTTAAAAATTCTGTTTAAGTTCCCAAGTTCAAGATAAAGATTTCTAGTTTTGAAAAGATGCACCTCAAAGCCATCAGCCAAAACGTTGTGAAAGTGCAATCTGAGATAATCCAAATGAAAATAGCAATCTGAGATAATACAAATGATCTTTATTATTCAGATTATCAAACTAGATTTTCTTTTTTCATACCTTCTTCTTATTTTTAATGTCCCTTTCTCTTTTCCACTCTGTTTTCTGATATTATGCAAGCTCACTCCAGTTACCACGGTTCAGCATGTCATCTCCAAGTTAAATTCTGTGTGGTCTTGTTTAATTACTTGCGAGTCTTTCTTGGCCAACCTTCCTGCAATTTAAGATATAAGGTTTATCCCAGAGGAGAAAATTCCACCTGACGATATCAGCATAATCAAGTCTTCAGATAACCTTAAATGCTTTCAGCAAATCCTTTAACCTGATTTGCTGGTAGATTGATCAGATTTCATATTGCAGATCCACTCGGTCATTGCACTGCAGTCGGATGAGGAGGGCTAAATCAAGGCCCAGTAATCCCCGTTATATATCATAGCATTCCTAATACAGCTGGTAAGCAACTTACTCTAAATATAGAGGACAGCTTGTGGTGTTATCAGAAGCAACAACTCATGAAATTTGACCCATGCTACCTTGTGGCCATACTGAGTTCACATCTAGCACCTGCACTCAACATATCTCATAGACACCTGGGTATTATCATCTAGTACTATCTTGTTATATTACAAAAATGAGCATATGGAAACAAGAAAGACAAACGAAAAAGTTAATTTCAAGCTTTTATTGAAAGTCAAAGGAATCATAGTAGAAATAGTTGATGTTGTCAGCAGGGTTGCGGAGTCGGAAGGAGTCAGCGGTTTTAGCTGGAGTCGGATTTCTAAGAGTACAAGGAGTCGGAGTCGGAATTTTTTATCCGACTCTGACTCCTTAAGTCCAATGCATTTATTTTTTACATGGTTTTCCTGTTTGGTTTTACCAGTTTTTTTTTTTGTTTTTTTTTAAATTACATTTTCTAACCAAACAAGGCACAGTGCCACTTTGATGTATCAGGGACCTAAGTTTCAGTGCTACTATGTAGTGAGTTTAGCAGCAAGATATCTGTTTACCTTACACTTGAACTTCTGCATGTCAGTACAGTTGGGAAAGCAGGAACCTGGAAGAAAATTCCAAAGTCTATCAGTTCTGAGGAAGAAGCTATTAGAGTAAAAGGCTTTCTTACATCTGGGTATCCCTACTGTTTAGGGGTGGCACTTTGCTGCTTGTCGGGTTTGTCGGGGGTATTTTCATCACGGGAGTACAAGAGCATCTACCATTAAAATACTTGTAAAACAGGCAGAGGGATGCAACATTTTGTCGATGGGACAGTGGCTGAAGCTTAGGTAACGGTTCAGGAGCTATCAGATTGGCGACTCTCTTTTGAACACTGCCCAGGAGCAAGAGACTAGTAGCAAATGCACCGGCCCAAATCTGACAGCAGTACTCCATACATGGGCGAATGGTGGCTTTGTAGAGGTACAGGATACTTTCAGGCATAAGTAACTTTCTAGCACGGTAAAGAGAGCCTACCTTCTTTGCAGCAGCCTTGGCAATGATCTCAATGTATTTAGTCCAACTCATATTCCCTGTGAACGTTAAGCCGAGGAGTTTGAACAAAACATTTTCAGGTAATGTATCTTTAGCCAAAGCTATTGGTGGTTGGTAAGGTTTCATGTAATTATTATAGGAAATGAGCTTTGTCTTGGCAGCTTTGAACGTTACCATCCATTTCTGACCCTACACTACAGACTGAAGGTCTTCCTTTAGGGTTTCTGCCATTGCCTTAGATATGTGCTCATTAGTTTTCCCCACATGCCTGTTATAGAGTGTGGTGTTATCAGCAAATATATCCATGTGAGAGACAATTTTATCAGGTAAGGATCGATCCCTGAGGTATACCTGCATTTATATCATATTGTTTGAGCGTACGTCCATCGAGGACAACCTGGATTCTTCTGTCATTTAAGAAGGATTTAATTATGCTAAGCATTCGTCCAGTAATACCATAGATTTTATTTTCATGAGAAGACCATCGTACCATACTGTCAAAAGCCTTAGATATATATAGGGCTACTGCCCTCCCCTCCCCTGCCTTATCCAGTGCTTGTTATATACATTCAGAGATTTCAGTTAGAATATCTGCAGTATGGTCAAACAGAAGTTTAGCAGCTGTAAGGTGGTGGATTGAGCTTGATTAATTAAAGACTCAAATATTTTGGTGAAAAGCGGGAGGAGGTTAATTGGGCAATAATTAAATGGGTCAGTTCTTTCGCCAGAGATTTTGTAAACTGGTACTACAGAAGCTCTATTCCAGCTGTCAGGAAAGCAAGATTCGTTAAGACATTTGTTAAAGAGTTTAGAGAGAACTGGATGCAACCTTAGCGGAACATTTTTTTTTAATAGCACAGCCTGGATGAGATAAAGTCCACATGCTTTTGGGGTGTCTAGGTTTTTTATGATATCATGTACTTGAGAAGGGGTTATTTTCAGATCATCTAGTGTGGTTTCTGTCCACAGAGGAAAATCAGGGAGGGAATGTTGTTGTCGTTTTGAGCAATGGCTCTTCAACTTGGGGTCGCGAGTTTAAAGTGATTCTAACATTATCACAGCATGATCAGCATTCCTAAGTGGGCAATCAGCATTTGTTACACGATCCTCAGGATCTCTTGTCAGAAATAGATCCAGAAGTGAGGTTTGCTTGTTCTTGCAATCTGGGAGATGGGTCAGGAATGTTACTGTCTGTGTCAAGGAATGGAATATAGCAAACTTATGGATGATGCTACTAGCTGTGTCTGTGAAGTTAGAGAAGTCAAGCAAATTTCTGTGGTGGCCGTTAGTCACTAAATACATGTATTTAGGCACTAGTGTCAAGGTAGAGTGCTACATCTATGCTGTCAGAGACATGATTGATTATAGTACAGTCCTGGGTTGATGGAGAGCAATAAAGAAAATACAGATAGCTTACGCTATGTTGTAAATTTAGTTTAAAGCACATGAAGGCCTGGTTATTTGATTTTAGTTTAGATTTCCTAGACATGAGGAGCGTGTTACAAGTCCATTCCTGTTAAAGTCCTTACGACAAAGTGGAAGATTACCAGACATGTTAAAGATGTTAGAGGGGATGGAGCAGTGCAAGTTAGTTTCACTTAGTGCTAAGATATTTGGGGAGTTTGCTAGGAGAAATTATTCTACATCATCTAAGTTAGTTCTAAGTCCTCGGATATGTGTAAATGTAAGCCTGGAGGGAGAAGGCATTAGTGTGTGTCTGGTTTGAACATTTTTTGGGGATTAAGCTGTCATTTCGTTCTATTTTGTAGTTTCAGATCTAGATTGAGGTGCTAGGCAAAACGGATGTGAATAGCCATCATCATGCAACACGAGTAGACCACCAACTGGCTCCTCATCCACAGGAATGTGGCCTTGGGAATGTCTACCAGAGATGAGTGCAGGATGCCTTTCCCTGCACGACCTGGCACTACAGTTATCCCGATATTATACTACTGATGATAGAACAGCCGCTCTAAGCGCTATCAAAGAGTTAGGGTTCCTGTACTGTCAGTTGGAAACGGCAACCAGCAACTGTCAAACCGGTACGACAGGAGTGGCCCAGCCCAATCATGTTATCATATATAGTAAATAAGCACCTCCAAGATGCCCAGGTATAGGGGAAGGGAATAAGGCAAATGTGGAGGACGGCATTCATTGCCCTAGTCAGGAAACAAGGCTAAGTACTTGTCATCTAATGAGTCCTTGTAGCCGCACCTCTGCTCCTGGCTAATATGCAAAGGAGTATGGATCGAAATAAGCCCGTCGACATATAGTTTTGAGTTTTTGTCCTTCTTGAATTTGCACTTGATGTGGATGGCTGCCTTTCTGAGTGCATTTTCGAGTCGGCCTGTGAAATCTGTCAGTTTTCCTCCTCTCTCCATTCTAAGTCCCAGGTTCGACTTAAGTGCTGAAAGATGGTCCTCTGGCTGCTGTGGGTTGTTAAAGGTATTTCTTTAGGTGGATGAAGGTGGATGTAGCTTGTTCCAAGTCGAGAATCTGCTGAAATACACTGTTCCAACAAGTCTTTTGCAAACTTGACAAATTCGCCTTCCAGACTGGGGTACTTTGTTAGCTCTGGTGTGACGTGTATTGTGTATATTTTGTTTAATGCCGTGATAAATTGATTCACATTGTTTCCTGGGTGGAGGGCCTTTTGTTGTCTCATGGTGTCTCATATCATTTGTTGCCGCATTAGTAATTTGTAATCACCGTTAGCCTGAGCCGTGGTGGTTGTTGTCAAGCTGTGTATATTGATTTGAATCTCCTGAAATGCGTCCTTGGATGGCTGTGTGGGTCCCATCAATAGGTTGAATAAGAGTTGTTTCTGATATTTGATCAGAGTTCTGATGAAAATAGTTCTGATCATGTGAAACCCATATAGCTGTCCATAATTATCTTGCGGAATGCTCTGACACTAATTTGTTATATTACAAAAAATGAGCGTATGGAAGCAAGAAGAACAAACAAAAAAGTTCAGTTCAAACTTTTATTGAAAGTCAAAGTAGAAATTGCCGGTGACGGTAATGGGAATATTGGTCGGCTGATTATTCAGATTATTATGTAGTGTTCTATGCCTTTAACACATTCGCTACCAGCTATAACTCTATTGAATTTATTTTCATTGCCAAGGGTACGAGTATACTTGTACCCTTGGCAATGAATGTGTTAAGGTATCATTTACCAGTAAATTTTCTCAGTTAATTGTTAACCTTGCAACCAACATGAATGGTCAATTTTTTTCTTCCTATCTGAATTTTACCTAACCCTTATCATAATCCTATCAGTAGTGGACAAAACATAACCCTCTCCCCTTCCATTCTTATTATTGATCCTCATTGGTCAACTGTATTTTTTTTTTTTTTTTAGATTTTTCAGACTACTGTGGATTTTTTAGACTACTATTCCCATCTTGAGTGTCATTTTCACAATATTTCAGTCCCAAAATTCATACTAGAACTGTCTACAAAGACCTGTAGCACAGTGGTCAGAGTATTTGGAAAAATCAATTGTAAAAAGTGATATTCGCCTGAAGATTGAAGGTTCAATTCTCAGTGCAGATGACTGAAAAATACAATTGCAAATTACTTAAGACCTCTATCCAGTCATGGTTAACAGAACAAGAGCATGCTACTCTGTGAAGTAACTAAAGCATTCCGTTTGAAATTCCATCCAAATTCTTGAGTTTGACAAGATACACCTGAAGAAGGTTGGAATTTACATTGACCAAAAAATGTGAAAATGACACAAAAAATTCAGAATTTTTTTTTTTTTTTTTTTTTTTTTTTTTTCAATTTTGACCTCTTAGCAGTTATTTTTACCAGCTAAAAACCAAGTCTCCTATATATCAAGTTTCAAGTCTGCAGACCAAAAATTTAGAGATGAGTTTGGTAGAATCTGTTACACATGCACCCAAACAAGGTCATTATATATATATATATATATATATATATATATATATATATATATGAATAAAAAATCAATATGAAAAAAATATAAATGTTTATATCTTTTCTGTATTTATTTCCTGTGTGTTGACATGTAGGAATACAAAAAGTCTTTTAAAAAAACAAGAATGTTTCCTTCAAAAGCACATAATTTTCGACCGATCCTTCGATCTTCCTCAGTGTGAATGATAGAAAACATGAGTGAGCGGGCAGAGTTAGCAGCGGGGGGGGGGGGGGGGCACGGGTATAGCCTTTAAGGTAAAGATCTATTTGAATATGACCCTTCCTGCATTTTCGACTTAGAATGGCCAGCAACTTGTGTGGCCTCTATTCAAAACTAAGTCGTTCCACGCACCCCACGAACACACTCGTATATGTGAACATACTACCACAAATGCTTCTTCACGTACATATACATATACAGGATATGCGCACCCACGTTTATGGACGTGTTCACATATACAGCTGGAGATTGATGAGCAGATGTAGATAAGCGAAGTGGGTGCGAATTAGAATGTCTTTTATATATTTATTGTGGGTCTAGGTTGTCTGGATTGTTTGCACGTACGCACCCACCTACACACACACACGTTTATTTATTTTTTTAAAACGCTACTGTAGATTTCGTTAATTGATATACAAACATATAATGTTGGAAAAAATAACTAAAACAGAGAATATTCTTTTGATCATTCACTTAACTTTTTCTATTCTTGTTCAAACATATTAAAATTTATTAAAGCATTCAGATTGTTCTTTTTCTTTCTTCTCTCACACCCATGCATACTCTATATACTTATATGCACATATATACTCATACATACACACACACATACATACATACATACATACATACAGTGTCAGGTATAGAGTGAAAGCATTGTTTTTAAATTAGAAGCCATCACAAAAATTGGAAGCTCGATATGCCGGTTAGAGAAATCAGAGGTTAATAACGTTTAATGTTGGAAATGAAACTGAAAGATGTATTGCAATGCTTAAACGAGGAGTTGAATAATAGTAAAAATAACAACAACAATAGCAATAATAGTAATAATAATAATATATACATATATATACGCATACATATATATATATTTATATATATACGCATACATATATATATATTTATATATATACACACACATACATGTATGTATATATATATATATATATATATATATATATATATATATATTAGTGATAATAGCAATAATAATAGTCATAATAACGATGATAATAATAATAGCAATAATAGGAAGAAGGATAAGAATAATAATAGTGATAATAATAATGATAAAATCATAGCAATGATAATAACAGCACTAATAATAATGATAAAAATAATGATATTAATAACTATTATGGTAGTAATAATAATAATAATAAACCTAATCCTGGATACTATAGAATATAGGGTTTGTGAGGGGTAATGGAGGGCGCACCCGTGTCTACACCTGTGCATTTGTGTGCGCAATTCTGCGTGCTTAGAAAATGAACTTAAATATATGTCGGAAGTTTAAATGTGTCAAATCTGAAAAAATAAAATAAAATGAAATAAAAGACCTTACGTAAACAAAAACTAACTTCTAGTGGGGGATGCTAAGCCGTTCTTCCACCGTGCATATTCACTCTGCCCTGTGGGGAAATGCCTTTAGTAGGTTTCTATTTTTTATGAAAAGAGTACTCATTTAGCGGTCCCAAATCTTTATTGAGACCGAAGATGTGGGTGTTAAGTTTCAGAATGTGTTTCTTTTCATGTTGCCTTCTTTTTCTCTGTGTCCGAAAATTGGAGGCTGTAAGTACGCATTGCATATATATATATATATATATATATAGGGTGACCCAAAAAAAACAGGATATTCAATTGTTTTTCTGAGCATTTTACAGTCAACGGAGAAAAAAAGACCAAAGACCCTAGTGTTTTGATGTGATATTTTGAATATAATAAACTAGTTATGACCAAAGTTTCATTTTATTCGGACATAACTCTAAGAAATGGCGCCTAATTAGAGTTGGGGCCCGTTTTTGGGGGGTCACCCTGTGTATATATATATATATATATATATATATATATGATGGACTCTCCGTCGATTTTCGACGTATGAGACTCCGACAATTGACCAGGTCAATTGTCGGAGTCTCATACGTCGAAAATCGACGGAGAGTCCATCAGCGTGTCGACATTCACTTAGACGTATGTGGCACTTTAGTCCTGCTAGAGACCTGCAATGGCGACCGCAGTGGTGACAGACATATAAATGCGAGAATTTAGCTCCACACTGCTCAATATTATTTTTTGACTTGACTCTCGCTTCTTTTAGTTTTTCGATGCAAAACGCAGAGAACTCCTTGATTTTTCTGTCACACATTTCTATCCACTTCCTTCTGTCTTTTGCAGTTAGCTCAATGTTGTTATATTCAATATTTAGAACCTGCAAATTAGACTTTATTTTGTCTTTGTAACGCAACCATGGTCGTCCCACATTTCGACGGCCTCTGTCTAATTGGCCATACAGGAGTTGCTTCGGTATCCTATCATCATCCATTCACATCACATGACCCGCCCATCGAAGCTGCAACTGGATTAAGAAGCTTTTGATGTTGCTGATTTTACAAAGTGTGGATAATTTCGCATTTGATATTTTGTCTTTCAAAGTAAAATCGCAAATAGCACGTAGACATCTTATGGAAGACGTCAAGTTGCGAAATTTGTTTTCGGTACGGGGTCCACATCTCCGAGGCATACAAAAGTGTGGACAGTACCACAGCCTTATATACATGAATTTTTGTCTTCAGGCTTAAACCCCGAACATTCCATAATCGTGTGCAGCTTGTATCGGGAGATACGGTTGATAACTTCATGGTCAAGAGATGCACTTGAATCAACCACACTTCCCAAGTATGTAAACTTGTTAACATACTTCAGGTTTTTCCCATCTACCTGCATAGACATCTGAGGAAAATTGTGCACGGTTTGTTTCTGTTTAACACTCTGTACTTGTTTTGGTGTAGGTGGTGGCTGGTAGATGACTTCCGTTTTCTTTATACTGATTGTCAAGCCAAAGGCTTTACATGCAGTAGAAAACCGATTTACAAGATGTTGAGCCTCCTCCCGAGAAGTCGCGACAAGGGCAGCATCATCTGCAAACAGCAAATCTCTTATAATGGTTCTTCGGAGAAGTGTTTTCACTTTGAAGCGTTGTTGATTAAAAATCCCACCATCTGTACGGAATTGGAAATGAACGCCAGTGTCAACATCTGCAAATGCATATTTCAGCATAACAGAAGTAAAGGGCGAATAGTACTGGAGCCATTATACAACCTTGTTTTGTTCCATTGGTCACATTGAAAGGCTCAGAAGAGTCCCCATTGGACATCACTGAAGCCTTCATGCCATCATGGAAGGATGTTATAACTTTGAGCATATTGTCAGGTATACCAATTTTCTTAAGGATTTTCCATAGGGCAGTTCTGTTGACAGTGTCAAAGGCTTTAGTAAGATCAATGAACACTATGTATAGCTCTTGGTTCTTTTCTCGAACTTTCTCAAAGACCTGTCGCAGAGAAAAGATCATATCTATTGTACCCCGAAGAGAGCGGAAACCACACTGCGATTCGGGATATATCTCATCTACAAGATGTCTGATTAATCTGTTGATTATTAGTCTGGCCATGATTTTTCCAGCAATTGAGAGCAGAGATATGCCACGATGATTATCACAGGAATTCCTCAAGCCTTTATTTTTATAAAGATGGTAAATTGATGCATCTTTAAAGTTCTGTGGGACTTTTCCAGATGCCCAAATGGACACGAAAAGTGCATGTAGCTTTCTGGCCAGTTTATGGCCACCATATCTGTAGACTTAAGGTGGTATACCGTCATTTCCTGGTGCTTTATCCAATGATATCTGTTCAACTGCTGCAAGGACTTCTGGGAGAGTTGGTAACACGGATAGTTCTGATCTCTCGGGAACCTGCTCAATTGAGTTTATAATCTCATCGTCTGTTACCGAAGAAGAATTTAACACTGTTTCAAAATGTTCCTTCCAGCGTCTCAAGATACCGTCCTTGTCTGTCAGTAATGTCCCGTCTTCTGCTAAAATTGGCGAAACTCCTGATTCTTGAGGACCAAAAACCTTCCTTATACCTTCATAAAAGGCTTTTGTATATATATATATATATATATATATATATATATATATATACACACACACATATATATGTAGTGGCCTGGCAAGGCCACAGAGGAGACAACCAAGCAAAAAAAAACCCTAAGCAAAATTCATCCCAAAGCAGC
Source organism: Euprymna scolopes (assembly GCF_053919585.1). NCBI lineage: Eukaryota > Metazoa > Mollusca > Cephalopoda > Sepiida > Sepiolidae > Euprymna > Euprymna scolopes. The sequence goes on from NC_136488.1 coordinate 109,970,587, forward strand.
AAAACCAACAAAAGTAAGGGAGACAACGAAAGCAAAACCAACAAAAGTAAGGGAGACAACGAAAGCAGCAAAACTAAAGCTAGCTTGCCAGACAAATGTAGAAGTATTTTTGGTCCCCCTACTTATCAGAGAGGGACCTATGTTTTCAGTGGCGTCCGTCTGTTATTCCGGACAATTGTCAAATAATCATCCATTAGTTTTTCCTGAAATTTTGTCACAAATGATATTTCATTAAATAGATGTGCACAGTAAAAAAACTTTTTTTTACAAAAATTCCTGTTGCATCTCTAGGGGCTCAAAAGAGGTAAAAAAATTACATGTTTTGCCGCATAACTTTTGATCCATCCATTAGATTTTTCTGAAACTGGCCAAAATGTGGAGCCCATTGTTCTTAATATAAATCCAGTATGGGTGACTCTGGCAAAATTCTGGTTCACATCCCCAGGTACTTTTAGTGCAAAAAACACCCCTTTTTGTGATTTCAGATTTCTCAACAAAAACTGACTGACTATAGAGTGGTTTTTCACGGTGGTCAACTCAATTATACATGTGTTAAGGCCTGAAATTGTACTGTTATCCATTTATACTGCGATTCGGCGTCTGCAAGGGAAGAGGTCAAAAATGGTCAAAAATAACACATTTTGCCCCATAGCGTTTGATCCATCCATTAGATTTTCCTGAAACTTGACCAAAACATGGAGGCCATTGTTCTTAATATAAATTCAGTATGGGTGACCGTGGCAAAATTCTGGTTCGCATCCCTCTGGGGCTTTTAGGGCTAAAAAAATATGCCTTTTTGGAGCCCTTTTTTTTCATATTATTCAAAAACTTGATATGTATGTCTATATAGTGGCTTTCCATGGTGCTGAATTCAAATATACATGCCTTAAGGCGTGAAACTGCACCGTTTGTCCATTTTCACTAGGATTTGGAATTCTCAGGAGCTCAAAAGGGGTCAAAAATGCCCCAAAATTGCAAAAAATGACACTTTTTATTCCATAACTTTTGCCCCATTCATTGGATTTTTTTTTCAACTTGGCGAAAATGTTAAGGAAACGGCCCTTCATGCTTCTCATATTCAGCCTTTCTTCACTATTTTTTGTGCCGTCATCTTCATGCAGCACCAAAGGGGGACCACGTACGTGCAGCTTGTATTGGTTTGAAAATATAGGTTCTTTTTTACCAATTGTCATAAAAGACGAGCACCTGCCATGGAAATAGCGATAAAACAGACAGGCTTGCAACGTCTCTTCTGTGGGAGAAAGGTTGCAGGGAAGAGGAAAGGGCATCCCCCACTAAACTACGAAGTCTATTTTGTACTCTGTCAAGGCAGGATAGGCTGTTTTTAGCAGCTCCTGCCCAGATGTGGCAGCAGTACTCCATCCTTGGACGTATTTGGCTTTTAAAAAGATAGAGAATTGCATCAGTAATGAGATATCTTCTGGAGCGATAGAAGGATCCCACCATTTTCCCAGCGTCCCTGGCAACAGATTTGATGTACGTGTTCTATTTTAGATCAGGAGTAAAGGTCAAACCCAGAAGCTTGTCAAAACATGGAGCCTCTCCAAGACGAGAGCCATCCATTTCAATTGATGCCAGATGGGGATCAGAGCGTTGATGATGTAAAGATAGAAGCTTGGTTTTGGATGCATTAAAAGTGACCAGCCACCTCTTCCCCAATTGTACCACGTGCTCAAGATCAGAGGAGAGAGAATTAGAGAGAACTTTGTCATTTACAGCCTTTGATGTGTTGCCATAGATGGTCGTGTCATCAGCATAGATGTCAATGAATGATTTAAGTATGTGTTTTGGGAGATCATTGATGTAGATCAGGAAGAGAGTTGGACCCAGGATGGACCCCTGAGGGACTCCAGCATTAATACTGTGGGCCTCTGATTTCTGCCCATCAACCACTACTCTTATGAACCTATCGGAGAGAAATGATTTAATGATTGAGAAAACATTTCCAGTAATACCGTAGCTGGAAATCTTGTGAAGTAGGCCCTTATGCCATACCTTATCGAAGGCCTTCGATATGTCAAGAGCAATTGCCCTGGAAAGGAAACTTTTGTCAAGAGATTCACTAATCCTGTGTGATATTCGATTATGGCATGTGTAGTTTATATAAAAATTCATTTAAGTAGTTATCGCCTCAAATTTCGTTTTAATTTCGGTTCATTGAAATTATTTCAAGTAAAGAGCATTAAAAACTATTTCAAAACAAAAAAAAAACACATGAACTGAACTTTTATTGACTTGGGTAACATTTATTTCTTGTATATTTATTTTTTCGTGTAGTCGTTTGTTGACTTTTCTGCTAAACGCTCTTACTAAATAATATTGACAAAATATCGAAAAACAAAGAAACAAAAACAGTTTTGAAAAATAATGAAGCTTTACTTACTTTAGTAAAATAATCCGAAACAGCAAAATGGGATATTAAAAAAGTAAACACGTAATTACTTTAGTTTTTTACAGCAAAGAATCAATAGAAATATGAATAAGAAGAAAATGGCGCCCTTTTCAAGCAGAACAGCTTTGTTTCAGTTTTGCAGTATTGAACGGTGTAGTATTGTGCCGTTGGATTCAGGGTTGTACTATTGTAATGTAAAGAACACACATAAATGGTTGTAATCAACTGAATTCCTTCTAGTATACTGACAAAAAAAGCTTAAACAGATATATAAATAAAAATAAAAAGGTTATGTAAATGTTTTTAAAAAGATACGTGATCACGTGAGCAGGATGTTTTCCTTCTTTTGACATGATAACAAGTAATGTTCTTATTTTTTATTATTTATCTATTTATCTATTTTCGAATGAGTGCCACGTGCAAGTGGAGAAGGAAAAAAACAGTTATGCAAAATTTGTGTCGAGAATTGTCTAAAGTTCCGACTTTTTTTTTTTTTTGGCTTTCATTTTAATAAGAATGTGAATTTATTCGACACAATATGATTCAACTAAAAAAAAAATAGATAAAAGCTAACGTGAATTAAGATTAAAGTTAAGGTGTTATTGTGGACTCTCACCCCTTTTAAAAAACCTTGTTAAACTTTGTGACATATTTACATTCTATGGAGGTTAGGCGTGAATGAACACCCAATTTTATTATACCATATTTCTTCAAACTGAAACATAATTATCAAAGTATATTTACGCAAATAGATATGAAAAGTGTTTGTTAAAGTTTGTGCCATATTTCCATGGAGTACAGGCGCGAACGCAGACCCCACAATTTTATTATACCATCCCTATTAAAGTTGAAACATACTTATCAAAGTATTCTCATGTACATCTATATCAAAAACCCTTGTAAACTTTTTTTTTTTTTTTCAGTTTTTATTTCCATACTTTGGGGGCCAGGCATGAACGCAGACCCCACAATTTTTATGAACCACTGTTCTGCCAGATCAAACGTACCCATTCTTGATCCTCGATACATCTATCATTATATGTAATCAGTTTTTTAAAATAGTCAACCATATAGGAGCCTATTCGTGATCAGACACACACACACAGATGTTCAGTTTTATATTATAGATAGTTCTAGCATATGCACATGTGTAAATATATATATATATATTTACACATGTGCATATGCTAGAACTGTTTCATTGTAAATGCTACACAATTATGCACAATGTAGAAAATATGTATAAAAAGAATTGAGCATAATAGTTAATAAGAAACCATGAAAAATTAATAAGCGTTCATTTTTTAAAGAAATTTGCAAATTATTTAACCTTCATTAAGTCATTCGCATATCCATGACTGAGTATATTAAGAAGTTTGTTTTAATAATTTTTAAATAGAAAAAAGCAGACTTTTAATATCAATGTCAGAGTAAAAAAAAAAATTCAACTTATTGGTTTAAAAATATAGGTTCTTTATAGTATATAGATTCATTTCTTTTTTAGAGTATCATTCATCACACAGTGCCATATTAGAAATGCTTATTAATTTGTTTAAAAAATTCAAAATAAACGTTAAACAAATTTTTTTTTTCAATCTTTTCCTTCTAGTTAAAGACCGGACTCATCTTTCATCTGATGGCAAGACACTAACAATCCATGATGCCCAAAAAAGGACTGATGTCTGTAATTATCAGTGTTCCGTTGCGAATGGAGAAGGAGAAATTTTTGCTGATGCTGCTTTCAACGTCATTTGTGAGTAATTCTTACTACTATTATGTGACAGAAGCAAGGAAACCCTATGTTGCCATAGCAATAACTCTAAAAGTTTATATATCATATTTTTTAATATGTAGTTTTGTTCAGTTTTAATTTCTAATGCTATCATATATAAATTTATTCAGATAGTTGAAAGATATGTTCCAAAATGGCTTCATAATACTTGGATATTTAGAATACATAAGTTTTTAAATATGGAAAGCAAAAGAATATTTTTAAAAATAAATTATTTGAAAAAGAAAAAAAAATGAGTTAAAACACACAAACCACTTTTCCAGAAAAGAATAACTTTTATTGGGTTTGTTTTACAATGCACAGAGATATGAAAAAGTGGCCAAAAAACAAATATATAATAAATAAATGTTACCAAAAGCAAGTGCTCTTCTACCTACCTCGATAAATTTTTGGTGTTGTAAATGTTTTTTTCTGTTCAAAAAACAAGTATAGTGTCGAATGTTACATGAGAACAAGAAAAAAAATTGCTGCGATGTCTCTTGAAGTTTCAGCAAAATTATACAAAATAGTGGTAAAAACTCACCTGATAATTGTCACAATAACTTGAAGTCGTTAAAAATAAAATTTAATTATCCTAATTACTTTAATGAACTTGAAAACATAATTGTAATCTGTACAAAATTTCCTTCCATTTGATATGCTACAAGCCATATTTTGTTAATAATTTCTTTGAATTGTGTCATGGTGGCCATTTTAAATTTCCTGGTTGCCATCTTGGATTTTTTATGGTGTAATAATGACAAATGAAAAAGTCCATCAGAATAACATTTCCCATATTTTTAACTGTATTTTTTTTTTTTTTATGATGCTTCTACTGGAAGCCGTTAAAATGAAACTTAATTATGCTAATTAGTTTAATGTACTTGAAAACATAAAAACATAATTCTGATCTGTCCAAAATTTTCTTTAATTTGATATATGCTACAAGCCACATTTTGCTATTAATTTTTTTGAATCATCTCATGGTGGCATCTTTGATTTCCTGGTCGCCATCTTGGATTTTTCATGATGTTATAATGGGAAATGATAATGTCCATCAGAATAATACTTCCTATGATGATAAAGCCTTACTTACCCTTTTTCTTAGGTGTTTTTATGATGTTTCTACTTAAAACTGTTAGAAAGAAACTTAAATATGCTAATTAGTCTGTAAGTTACCAAGTGAGATGGCCGTAAATAACACCAACTGAACCATTATGGTATCATATGTTCAAAATTTCATCATAATATCTTAAAAAGATCTGAAGATAGAGTATTTTTAAAGATCCTATCATTTTCAGGAACAAGCTTATATGCATTTGAATAGGACTGACTTAAGGCAAAATGTCCAGTGAACACACATTTTTTGATACTTTGAATGGTCATAACTCCGGTTCTAATGGGCCGATTTTAAAAAAACTAAAGATATTATTCCATTGTTTTTTTGGTTTTTTTTTTTTTTTTTTTTTTTTTTTTGCTCTTTTCACTAATGCTTAATTTGAGTTTATTCGATCTAAAGAAATAAATGGTATGGTATTGCTACTACAAATGATTTAAGGAATGTGATTCGGGAGATTATTGATGATCAGGAAAAAAGTTGAGCCCAGGATGGAACCCTGAGGGACTGAGCTTCTGATTTCTGCTTTTTTTTTATGCACCTATCAGAGAGAAAGGATTTAATAACTGAGAAATTTTCAGTCATATTATAGCTGGAGATCTTGTGAAATAGACCTTTATGCTATTCCCTATCAAAAGCCTTGCTCTAGAAAAAAGCTCCGACTGAGATTGGCTAATCCTGTGAGATATTAGTGAGCATATCAGCTGTAAATCTAGCAGACTGGAAACATATTGCATGTCACTAAGTAGGTTATTTTTGCTGAGATGATTGACCACTTCTCTATTTAACACAGATTCAAGCAACTTATGACGTACAGAGACTGATTAGTCTGTACTGAGAGGGAAATTGTTACCTCTGACCCCCTCCCCCCAGCCAAATCACAATAGTCGTGATCGTCTTTCTTCCAAGAGTTCTTTACAAGTTTCTTCTGTGTCAAGGCCTCGTTATCAGGTTGATATGTCGGTGTCGGCTGAAAATAATTAGCTGCTCATGCAAGCCAAAAGAAGACAAACACAAAGGTCTCTAGTCTACTAAAGTTAATTCACAAAATTTACAAGTGTCTTACATATGTACAATTGTTCAGTTCGATCTCATTACACAAAAAATCACTCCGGAATCTTATTCTTCGTTCTCTACGGTGGCGGCGATCGACGAGGGGGTGGCGTCTCTCTTGGGTTAGTGTTTCTTCTCTCGAAATTCAGCTTCAATCTGCTAATTTTGGTGTGGGCATTTGCTTATATTTCGAGGGAAGGGTTGGGTGGGGTAAACCGCTAAACCAATCATCGATCAGTAGGTTTTTCGGGGACATCCCGATGCCTTGCACGGTCTAAGAACCTGTGATCACAACTCTGTCCCATTCACATGCTCGCAGGGGTTGACAGTTTAACCATGACTAACCTCACACTCAAAAAGTCAAACATCCTTGAGTTGGGTTTCGCCAGGCCAAGAGTGAAATTATATTTTGTTCTAGCTTTAAAATGACATCTCTTGTCATTTTTTTCCCAAACAATAAAAATATATGTCTGTTTTACAAAAACACAATAAATTCATCCTTTCAGCTAGGTTACCCGCTGCAGCTTGAGCACCCAATAATGCTTAACAGACAATACCAGCATAGTTACCCAGCCTTACTCAGTGTTTTGGGAGTACCAATCTCCTCCAACGAGAAGCTCCACCACTCCCTGAGGTGGTCACGCCACAGATGACTAGTCACCTAAATTTTTAAATTACAGAGCAGACTACTGAGGTTTTCCAGGGTGTTAGGAAGCATTTCTCCTTAAAATAACATTTAAACATCTTTGTAAGTATGGAGGCTAGTTCTGGTTGAAGCTTTTTAAAGACTATAATTGGAATCACGTCAGAGACAGTTGCTTTACTGGAATCAAGGTTTTTGCACACGATCTTCATACGATTCAATCTTCAAGTTTGCGATTGAAATCGTCTGTATATATAAAAGGCAAAATGACCGTGCATGTTTTTGTATGCCCAGCAAAGGCTTTTTTCATGGGGGGTTCTGGGGGGGGGTACTATATTGTAGAATTTTTTATATACTGCCTAGATTGTAACATCTACAATAGGCAAACGGAGATTATCTATATCTTTATTTTGAGTGACTTTTACAAAATTCACGCTATTCCGTTCTGTCGCCTGTTTGTTTGGCTTTTTCATATAAAAGCGAAACTAATCAAAAACAAAGCCATCAGTGGCCTTTCATGCTGGGATGTCTTGAAAACAATTAGCTTTTATCAATGTGGGGAAACCCTTCATATCAGACAATTGCTTGTTCGGGGGAGCTTGGTTTCCCCAACATCGTGGGGAAACAAATAAATGAAACGACGGAAAGCTGAACTGGCCTTTAGCCAACGTTCATTTCTGTACCTGCAAGTCAACTTTTTGATTGATATTTAACTTTCCTTATATTTCCTAGATTATAATATCTATGATTATAATATCTACGATTATAATATCTACGATTATAATATCTACGATTATAGTATCTATGATTATAATATCTACGATTATAATATCTATGATTATAATATTTCCTAGATTATAATATCTATGATTATAATATTTCCTAGATTATAATATCTATGATTATAATATTTCCTAGATTATAATATCTATGATTATAATATTTCCTAGATTATAATATCTACGATTATAATATCTATGATTATAATATTTCCTAGATTATAATATCTACGATTATAATATCTATAATTATAATATCTATAATTATAATATCTATGATTATAATATCTATGATTATAATATCGATGATTATAATATCTATGATTATAATATCTATGATTATAATATTTCCTAGATTATAATATCTATGATTATAATATCTACGATTATAATATCTATGATTATAATATTTCCTAGATTATAATATCTACGATTATAATATCTATGATTGTAATATCTACGATTATAATATCTATGATTATAATATCTACGATTATGATATCTACGATTATAATATCTACGATTATAATATCTATGATTATAATATCTACGATTATAATATCTACGATTATAATATCTACGATTATAATATCTACGATTATAATATCTATGATTATAATATCTATGATTATAATATTTCCTAGATTATAATATCTACGATTATAATATCTATGATTATAATATCTACGATTATAATATCTACGATTATAATATCTACGATTATAATATCTACGATTATAATATCTATGATTATAATATTTACGATTATAATATCTATGATTATAATATTTCCTAGATTATAATATCTACGATTATAATATCTATGATTGTAATATCTACGATTATAATATCTATGATTGTAATATCTACGATTATAATATCTATGATTGTAATATCTACGATTATAATATCTATGATTGTAATATCTACGATTATAATATCTATGATTGTAATATCTACGATTATAATATCTATGATTATAATATCTATGATTATAATATCTACGATTATAATATCTACGATTATAATATCTATGATTATAATATCTATGATTATAATATCTATGATTATAATATCTATGATTATAATATCTATGATTATAATATCTATGATTATAATATCTACAATTATAATATCTACAATTATAATATCTACGATTATAATATCTATGATTATAATATCTACGATTATAATATCTATGATTATAATATCTACGATTATAATATCTATGATTATAATATCTACGATTATAATATCTATGATTATAATATCTACGATTATAATATCTATGATTATAATATTTCCTAGATTATAATATCTATGATTATAATATCTACAATTATAATATCTATGATTATAATATTTCCTAGATTATAATATCTACGATTATAATATTTCCTAGATTATAATATCTACGATTATAATATCTATGATTGTAATATCTACGATTATAATATCTATGATTATAATATTATGATTGTAATATCTATGATTATAATATCTATGATTATAATATCTATGTAATATCTACGATTATAATATCTATGATTGTAATATCTACGATTATAATATCTATGATTGTAATATCTACGATTATAATATCTATGATTGTAATATCTACGATTATAATATCTATGATTGTAATATCTACGATTATAATATCTATGATTGTAATATCTACGATTATAATATCTATGATTATAATATTTCCTAGATTATAATATCTCTGATTATAATATCTACGATTATAATATCTACGATTATAATATCTATGATTATAATATCTATGATTATAATATCTACGATTATAATATCTATTATTATAATATCTATGATTATAATATTTCCTAGATTATAATATCTATGATTATAATATCTATGATTATAATATCTACGATTATAATATCTACGATTATAATATCTACGATTATAATATCTATGATTATAATATTTCCTAGATTATAATATCTACGATTATAATATTTACGATTGTAATATCTACGATTATAATATCTATGATTATAATATCTACGATTATAATATCTACGATTATAATATCTACGATTATAATATCTACGATTCGAAAATGGACGTCATCTCTACATTTATTTTGATCGACTTTTAAAAAATTCCCTCTATTCCATCCTTTCACGTATTTGGTTTTTTTTTTTGTATAAATAAAGTTAAACTAACTGAAGCGAATGAGTTTGCCAGCCTTCTCAGCCGGGACGTCCAGAAAGGCAATTAGCTTTGATCAATGTGGGGGAAACATTTCATATCAGACAATTGCTATTCATTTGGACACTGCGAGAGCTCCCTCTTTTTAAGGGGAGCTGGTTTTTCCCAACATCGTGGGGAAACAAAACAGCAGAAAGCGGAAGCTTAACTGGCCTGCAGCCAAATGTTCATTTCTGCACCTGCGTGAACTCATTCACTTCTGCGAGTCAACTTTTTGATTAACATTGTTAAATTTGAATGCTTTTCACTTCCTGTCGTACCTTAGCGTAGCGGTAAGATGTCAGGTTTTCTTTCCCTTTCTTTTCCGCCTTCGCGTTCCGGATTCCAGCCTGCCTACTACCACTTTTTGCTCCAACCACCCGGGCAACATCAGGCACTCCCACTAGTCTATTATATAAAAGGCAAAATGGGTGTGCGCGTTTGTGTATGACTGCGAAAGCTTTCTCAACAACATTTATGGAAAACTTTCCTTATACTTCCTAGATCGTAATATCTCGTATCTTTTATTTGACCAAGTTTTTTAAAAAATCTCTGGTTTCCAGTGTTTTTTTTTTTTGTCTTTTTCATATAAAAGCGAAACTGATCGAAGCAAACACAAGCTTCTCTTTGCCTTCCTGGCCGGGACGTCTTGAAGGCAATTACCTTTGATCAATGTGGGGGAAACCCTTCATATCAAACAGTTAGACACTACCAGAGTTCCCTCTTTTTGGGTGGAGCTGGTTTTCCCCAACATTGTGGGGAAACAAATATGGCAGAAAACTGCAAGCTTAACTGGCCTACAGCCAGGCTTAAGTGCGTGATTTCATTTTGCTATCAGCTATGGTTAATATTGCTAAATTTGAACGCTTTACACTTCTGCTCGCGTTATGGTGTAGCAGTAAGATATCATGTTTTCTTTTACTTTCTTTTCCACCTTCACGTCGCAGGTTCAAGCCTGCCTGACTACTACCACTTTTTTTATTTTGCTCAACACACACTTCCAAACACCCAGGTAACGTCAGGTACCCAGGCTAGTTTATTATATTTAAAAATAAGGTGTTTATGTCTTAGTAGAGAGGAGTAAAATTTATTGATTAATGAAAATGAATAGAAAGAGATTAAGTTTTTGCATCTTACATCTAAACTACCAGAGCTACCTGGTATTCCCTGGGTTCATTAAAAATGGCAAAATAGATGTTAAATAGTGTGTATAACATTTATGCCTCCAAAGCTCTACTAAAACCAAATGTAATTTCACTTTTTGGTTACTACCTGCTCTATGCAGAATATTAAGCAGTATGAATTATGGCTTCCAAGCAACACCAACAAAATAAGTTTTTCTTTTTCCCGATTGGCACTGTGTTTAAAACACATGTAATCAAGGAGGCTTACTATTAAAACCAAGTCTTCCATCCCAGAAGAGAAAACTAATAAATATTTACTATATGGTAATATTAAAAAATCATGCTAACTTGAATTTTTTCCAGGGTTACACTTACCCTTTATATAATAAACTAGCAGGGAAACCCAACATTGTCCGTAATTGAATTAGGCTCAACAAATGTTCCGCACTCCCATACTTTTATTGTCATCGAAATTGGTGTAATTACTTATTTTTTAAACAAATCGACTAATTGATAGCTTTAGTTAGCGACCACTCCCTCCCCACCACAGAGGAAGCTTCAAATATCTCCCTGCAGTGACAATACACTATTGTACTGAGAATCTACTGTTAATTTTACAAAATTATCTATAAATAGTAGCTTCATTTAAAGTTTAAAATGCAAAAGTCAAGTATCATGGTTCAATTGTGCTCTAAACAAAAACATTCATTTCAAACATGCCCATTTTTTGAAAGAACCATCTGTTGATTTTATGAAATTATTTTTATGTAATCGCTTGAATTAAAGTTAAACGTACAAAATTCATATCTCATTGTTCAACTGTGCTTAAAAAAAAACCTTCATTTCAAATGCACGGCTATCTTATAAAAGAATCTACAGTTGATTTTATAGGCTCGGCCTTTCTGCTTATGCAGTGATTAAACAGGTTGTATAAAAGTGTTAACTTTGGTTAAAATCAGACTTCCTTCTTTAATCAAATTTTTTCGATTTTTTTAAAAGATCTTTTACAAAAGGAATCACCACAATCAAGGCCATTTGAGGATAAGAGTTAAAGAGTGTATAGTAGTCAATGGGACAGTATCAGTAATTGTTAGTAGTGTAAATTTGGTAAATTGGATTACTTAAGGGGAATGGCTCATCAAGAATTTGTTTAGTTTGGACTTGAAGGTGACCATATTGTAGTCAGCTGGAAAGCAGGCAAACGGAAGAGAGTTTCACAGATGTGCAGTTCTAAGAAAGAAGCTTTGTTCATGAGATCTATGTTTAGGTTTAGGCACAGATAAAGAGTGGGGGAAATTATTAATGGCGTTTTCAGCTAGATGAGTGTTTTTCGTGGATGTTTGGTTAAGGGGGGAACTATAGATTATAGCTCAGATGAAAATTTGCCATGAAAATATCGATAAAGCAGAGACAAGCTTGCAACGTCTCTTCTGTGAAAAAGATGTTGCAAGGAGGAGAAAAGGGCATCCCCCACTAGACTACGGCCTATTTTGAACTCTGTCAAGGCAGGATACGGTCTTTCTAGCAGCTGCTGCTCGATGTGGCAACAATACTCTATCTTTGGATATACCTGGCTCTTATATAGGTAGAGAATTGCATCAACCAGTAGATATCTACTGGATTGATCGAAGGATCCCACCATTTTTCCAGTGACCTTGGCAACGGATTTTGTTAATTTTTTATACTTATCAGATGCATTTTGACACAAACGTACGTAAGAACACTCCTAGATAAATCAAGTACTTTTGTGTGAAGTTTTTTAAAAATCAGCCCAGCCCATTTCGAGTCTATAGGGAACAAACTCACACAAAGTTCCTTTAATATAACAGAGATAGATTATACATTATAAACAGAATTTTTTTTTTTCCTTAACTTGGTTCCTTTAAAGGTTTTAAAAATTGTTTTTGGTTACTTTTAAAATTCTCAAGAAAAATGAAGAGGACATTAGTTAGAATCAAAATTCAAACATTCATGTCTGCATTCATTCTACCACTGAGCTAATTGAAAATGTTTGAAGTTACCATTTATTAGTTTTCAGTCAGATTAGAAAAAAAATGTAAATCTGAAACACATTGATGAAAGTACAATAAAATTTGACCATCCTCTCAACAAACTGTTTGCCATTTCTATCCCGAGGAATTAATCATATTTTCTAAATTTTAGATATTTTACATCTGGATGGGAAAAAATACTAACTGTGCAGGGTTTTGAGTTGCATTTTAATTTTAACAACACACACACACACACACACACACGTTTGTCATTTATATAATAGAATAGAGCCAGTTTTGACTTTTGACTCCATATCTTTGACGTTAGTAGCTTTAATAACAAAAGGTAGTAACTGTTTCATCATTCATATGCAGTAAATATTTACCTGTGTTGTTAAAAAATAGAAATTTTATTTCCAATCCATTTCATCAAATTTCATATTTGATTTGATCAAGGGTTTTTTGGGTTTTTTATCATTATTAATATCATAGATGGAGTTTCAAATATTACTGCTAATACTCTCCCAATCACTCGTATTTTCATTGGCTAACAATGAAAGTGAGAGAGAGAGTAAATAGCCAAGCTGACATTGTTTAAAAAGAATAAGTCTTTTAACTTAATATTTTTAATGTTATTTTTTATATACATGCTTCTAAGTAAACAAATTTATAGTTTGGTAAAAACTCTTTTTACTCTTGGCTTTTTCTTTTCACTTTATTTGTTGCCTTTGGAGAAAAAAGAAAATAGAGAAAAAAGACAAAAATAATGCTGCCTGTTTGAGTTTTAAACAACATTCTACTGAGAGAATTAATTTGTTTTCCATGACTCTACCATCATATAGAAATGTTAATGTAATGCAAACATCTCGCTGCACAATTCCTTACTTTCATCTATGACATCACACTAAACCTACAATTATTTTGTTATGTTTGCAACTCTATTCATAAAAAAAATTACATAATGAAGATGGTAGAACCTATGACTGAAGATCTCAAAGTTTTAGTTTTGATTTCCGGTCATAACATTTGCTTTATTTGTTTGAAATTTATTTTATTAATATGCATTATTTTCTATTTTTAAAAGTAAAGGTGTCTGATGTTTTGAAATAAAACAAATTCTGCAGTGTATTTGTTAAATTTAAAAAAAATTCTGACTAATCAAAAAATATCTGAGTTAATCAATTAGCAGCAAAGATTATAAGTTTGAACTTCAACCATCGGGTTGAGTATTTTTATACTGTTTTTGTCTTATAGAGAATTCCAACGCATGGCACGGATTTACCTCCTCTATATGTAACACGATGGTAACTGTAATCTAATTTAATATTATTACTTTTATACAATTTAAAAAGCTTAAAATAAATTGGTAATAATTTTTTAAAAATATTTTCAGCATAGGAAAATAATGAAAATGTGAGACTAAAACTGTTTACATCACTTAAAACAACATTACTATGTAGTGATCATTTTGAAAGCGTAAATACGTGTTTAAAAAATCTAGCAAAAATCAACTAATCGTCAGATTTTTATGAATTTTTTAAAACGTATTCATTCTAAAATTCAATTATGTTTTAAAAGCAGTTTTCATTAAAATATATGAAAATATGAGGGGAGGTTTTTCTTTAAGGTGTTGTACCCCCCCTCCTATTTCATGTTACAAAAGCTAAAAATAAATTTAGGTTCATAAAAATTGCATCATTTTTATTATATATATATATATATATACTAGCAAAAGTACCTGTCGTTGACTGGGTTCAAAAGCAGCCTACAGAAAATGGACTCTGATTTATGAAAGTATGATAGGTTATGAAAAGGAAGGGTTGTAAAGAGATAGCTTTGAATTTGGGTGTATCAAAACCAAAGCAAAATATGATGAAAGTAAAAATAAAATAGATAAACCCCATAATTTATCATACCATACCTGTTCACACTGAAAAAACTTTGTTAAACTTTGTGACATATTTCCATTCTATGGAGGTCAGGCGCGAACGAATGCCCCGTGATTTTATTATACCATATTTCTTCAAACTGAAACATAATCATCAAAGTATACTTACGCAGTCTTTATTAAAGTTTGTGCCTATTTCCATTCTATGGAGACCAGGTGCGAACGCAGACCCAACAATTTTATTATACCATCCCTATTTAAGTTAAAACATACTTATCAAAGTATTCTTATGTACATCTATATCAAAAACACTTGTAAACGTTTTTTTTTTTTTTTTTTTTTAATTTTTAAATTTTTTATTTCCATACTTTGTGGACCAGGTGTGAACGCAGACCCCACAGTTTTAATGAACCACCGTTCTGCCAGATCAAACCTACCCATTCCTGTGTTTCGATACATCTATCATTATATGCAATCAGTTTTTTTAAATAGTCAACCATATAGGAACCTATTCGTGACCAGACACACACACAGACATTCGGCTTTATATATATATATATATATATATATATATATATATATACTAGCTGTACTCGGTCACATGTTGCTGTGGCTTAGTGAAAATGGGAAGAAAAAAAAATGGAAATGCCTCCTCTCCTCTGAAATCCTCACAGGACACCTGTTTTTTTTTTAATCACATTAATTTTATCGATTACAAACGTAACACTGGAGTTTAAAAAAAAAGTTTTTAAAAATACTATTTTTATGATTTTTATCATTTAGTTTGATGGGGTTTTTTTTATTTATTTTTTTTGGTAAATGTGACAACGGAGAATATCCTGGCCCAATCACAGCAAAAAATATTTCGTGCCCATCAAACTTGCAAACTGAAACTTGAAATGAAATGAAACATCATTTATTTATTTATACTACTACTGAGCTCTACTCATATATCAAGAAAATATATATTTGATAATATAAGTATTTAACAAAGTTATCTTGTTGGATTTTCAAAGTCAGACCCAAATAGCAATCTGTTTATCTTATTTTTCTGTTTCTCCTTCCCTTATCTTATTGACATGAAAATATTTTATTTTGCTTCATTCTTTTTTAAGAAAAATGGAAACTCCTATAAATTTGAGTTTTTTTTTTAATGTATTGATATTCTTATTAAAAACCTTTTTTTTTCTATTTATTTATACAATTTTGTTATATATAGGTCATTCATCTGCAAAAAAACTAGTTAATTTGTATATTCTTTTGAACATTCATTTTAATTAATTCACTATTAGTTGTTTTGTTTGTTTATTAGTTGTAATATTTGCGTAAAAAGGTTATAGTGAACACAAACCTCTTTCTATATATATTTGTTTAACAATTTTGCCTACTAAACTCATCTGTCAGTTTTTGATCTGCAGACATGAAATTTAATATATAGGATATTCAATCCCATGTGAAACTATATTTGGGTTTTAGCTGAGGAAAATCGGTGCTAAAGTGTGAAAATTTTAAAAATGGAATTTGCCAGGTGAAAGTCTAACGACAGCATTACGAATATGCGTGTGTACTGTAATAGCTATTGGTTCATATTTTAATTTTTAGCCTTGCAGCAAACATGTCTTCATAGTTCAGGCATTAACGTCAAAGGAAAAAGCAAACTGTAAGTTAAATATTTTGGTTTTGATTCTCTGTGGTGGCGCACAAGTCGTTTTTTTTTTTTTTAAATCACATATTGGGTCCAATATAATATAATAATAAATACGAAATCCGCATTAATCAGAATATCATATTTAAGCATATTTTATGCCCAGACAATGCCTGGCAGCCTGCTAGTGTGTGTGTGTGTGTGTGTGTGTGTGTGTGTGTGTGTGTGTGTGTGTGTGTATATCAAATGCCTTTACCCCCACCCAAACCAGTAGTCCTGACATTGGAAACAACATCATTAATTTTGTTAGTCTGAATTTCTATTGCGCAATTTAGTTATTGTTAAAGTAGTTAGCCTTGAATGATGTATGCTAGCTGAAGAAATACAGTTTAATTAGTATAAGCTGATTTAATATTTACATAAATTTTAATCATAAAACTCGACTTTGTATTGAGCACTTTTGAAAAAAACATATTGGTTGAATTTTAATTTACCAACATTTTTGAACTTAAGTAATAATATATGCTTGTACATTGTTGTGAATCTATTATTTGATGCGATAATCTGTTTTTATACTTTTCTCTTCCACAGTAAATACTAAAGTTTTAGTGGCACCCCAAAGTCAAACGATTGAGAAAGGTGATGTAGCTATGTTTGATGTCAGTGCTGAGACTGATCCCTTGAAGGAGAAAGTTTTGAGTTATACCTGGATTATAAATGGGCGTAAAATCGAATTTGTGGATCTCTTTGATATTTATGTCCTGAAAAATAACTCTCTTGTGATTAATACAACTGGAATGGATGAGAACCGTTTCCAGATTGTACTTGGAAATTATTCAGTGAACATCAGTAATGAAATAGAAACTGTTACAAAATATGCATCTTTAATGGGAAATCCGACAAAAAGTGAGTATTTTTCTACTTTAGTGAAACAAATATTTGAGATTATCTTTTAGTTTAACTAGAATTTTGCTACAAAATTTTCAAAACTATATTTATTATACAAGTATAATATTTGTTTGTTTAAAAGAAAAACAAAAGACTCCATTTTTAACATTTTTTTTTGTTTTGTTCTTTTGCTTGTTTTTGTTTTGCTCCTTTCCCCACTTGTTGGTTGTGAGTGGTCACCTGTGGAGCACAGGATCCTGGTAGTCGAGTACTTTAGGAGCGTGACTGTACTTATGCTCTTACCAACACCATTTTGGTCTGTGCTAATGCTAGATAATTGAAGAGGAATTAGCTGATCATGTCAAACACTCTTTTCATTACCTAATTTCCTGAAGCCTTCAAATATCTGAACTCAAAGGGTCAATCAATAGTCAAGACATAGGACAGTCCTATGAGTTACAACACATGCATAAGTGACTTAGAGATGTTCAAATTTCTATGTAGTATACTATGTAGGCATATTGTATTAAGGCAAATGGACCCACCCCCACCATCACAAGGAAAGCCTAGTTAACAAATATTTCAAAAAAATAAGCCAGATTTCATTCTGGTACAAATGGTTTAACTTCTATTTTCAAATGGTTTAACTTCTATTTTCCATGTTGGCATTCAGAAATTAACTTCTAAACTAGCACATCTCTGACCTGGTTTTTATTTCTTTCTCTCAGATTCATTCTTATCACTTCGTTTCAAATCCATTTGTCTTTCACTATCTGATCCTAATCTGTTGTACATTTACTAAGTGTTCTCATCCATTCATTCAGTGTGACCAAACCAACAAAATATGTTCTGCACGTCTCCTTATACTCCTAAGATTTAATATTCCTCTGAGGTAATCTAAACATGTCTTGAAGACTCGCATTACACATGCATTGTATGATTCTCATGTTATTTCTCTCTATGCAGCACATCCTCAGCCTTCACTGACAAGGTTTCACTTCCATACGTCATCATATTGCCTGCACATGTCTGATAGATTTTTCCCTTTGTGGTAACGCTTTGCAAAGAATTCATTCCACAACATTTTGTAATAAAAATTTATATAATGTTTCTACATTTTCGAGATGATGAATTCTAATATGTATTATTTGAATTGTTCCTATCTTGGCTGTTATTTGTGTTTCGACCAATGTAACCTCCAACCTTATGGCTCTTATTGGTGAATGGTCGAAAGAATGTTTTTTTTCTAACAAAATGTGTGATATGTTTATGAAATGGAAAAGAGCATTTGAGTTGTATTAATTTTGGTTCATAACGATTTGATATGTTTATGAATTTTGGAAATGAGGATTAAAAATATATAATTTGTTGTTTTTATTGTTTCGGCTACTGTTCTCATCTTGGTTGTTATTCTTAGATCGTTAGACCAATGGAAAAATGGAAATGATCAACACACAAGATGAAAACAGTAATCAAAATAAATACAGAAAAATTTCTGCAAATCAACACTTGAATTGTGGATGTGGAGAAATGACTGCTTATCTAAACGAACACATTTATCAACTGGGTTTCTTTTTACTTTTGCTGATGAATCACCACTTACTACGGCCAAGGGGTCACTTAATAGTTGTCAGTTGAATGATGATTGCTACTACAAGAGGATTTGAAGGGTAGAAGATTACTTAGGAAGAATTGATTATGCAATTATACAAGAAGACAGCCCAACAAGACGACTATGTTGTAGTTATTTGAGAAATATGTTTGGTATTTTGTTCTAAGAAAGAAACTTTGTTCATGGAAGTTCAATTTAGATAAAGAGAGAAAGAAAAGTTCTTTATTATAGTTATAGCTAGATGAGTTCTTGCTGTGAATGTTTAATGGTGAGGTGTCAGGGATTAAAGTTTAGTTGAGCCCTGCCATGGACAACAATACAGTAGAGGTAGCCATGTGGAGGGGGCCACAATCCTGCATCACAGGATCAATTAGTGTGACCAAGCCAGGATGGTTATGTTGTCAACCTCGGTATAAGGGTGCTAACCCTAAGTTCCAATGGTTACATTTTTATCTTCATCTAGTGATGGACCCTTAAAAACGTAACCAAACACTCACTGGTCACTGGAATTACTGCTCTGATGCTCAGAGTGGACAAAATGTGCACAACCCTTAGTTTGTGTGACAAGATCTTTAACACACTGGTCATTTGTTGTCCATCATCGGGATTGATCTCTTCTTTGTCACGTACATTGATCAGCAGATATGGGCCTCTTGCAGTTACAGTTCGGGCATTAAGCTTCAGAGGGGATCTGAAATTTAACTGGATTATCTTCTAAAGATCAACGCAATCAATAAAAATTTCAAAAACACTTTCTTATAACCGAAAATAATTCTTGCATAAGATATTTTCACATGCAATTGTGCAAAGAAAAATTAAACTACTCAAGTTCTTCTGTCTCAAGATGCAGGATTTTTCAACTTTAGTTCTTTCAGACAGCTTCTCAGTCGGAGGAGGAAGAAAGGGCTTTTCCACTTAGCTCCTTCAAGGATCTATCTCAGTCTTGGAACTGCCAACTCTAAAAAGTTGACTTGTCCTCTTTCGAGGCTAGTGAGCAAATCTCTATCTGCCAAATAAAAGGTTTTATGAAAACCCTAACTCTGACCCCCATCTCTCTGAAATAAGATTTCCTCATCTGCCGTTTATTCTTTTTTCCCTTCTCTTTCTTTCTTCTGAATCTCTTTTTCCCCCTTTTTTCTCTTTCTCTTCTGAATTCTATCTCTATCTATTTATCTATCCCTCCCTTTCATCATCCAAGTCATTCCAATTATCACCTGCAAGCTGGTCTCCCACCTGACACATATAACATTTTTCTGGACACTCAGCTAGACTTTTGATCTCAACCTGTATATTTTATTTTGTTAGGAAATTAATTTTTCTTCATATCTCAACAAAAGCACATTCTATCATTCCTCTTAGCAAGAAAGAGTGTTCCGAGATATGACAAATTTAAATGTTGGGTTTACTCTTTTTGGTATGAAAATTCAGAAAAAAGTCTATAGTTTAGTATAGAAATAAACACCATATCTGAAACCATTATGTGGAAATCATTTTATGAAACTTCCTTCCCCTTCCTTGATTAAGATAGATTTCTAGTTTTAAAACAAATCAAGACAGAACGATTGTACATTGCAAATTTAATTTCATTAATTTTTTTTTTTTTCTATTTTTAAAATCTTTGTAGAACCAATTGTATCTCAATCCGGGATGGATTTGCGGTGGATAGCCCTCATTGTTGCCGTAGTACTTTTATTCATAATCTTTATTCTTCTTCTCTGTGTACTCTTTAATAGACATGGTGGTGATGATTACTCAGGTAAGTTGACCATCTCTTCATTTTAAAGCTATGAAAAAACTTAATTTAACAGAAAGTGCATTCCATTTTGTCTCTAGCTGATTTTGATGTCAATTTTAACACCAAGCTTACCTGTATCTGATTGATTGAAAACCATGTTTATAAGTTATAGTTCAGTTATGAGGTCTATCTTTTTCCTCCTGATGATCATGTACATTTTCATAGTTACTATTATGTCACAAGCTGATATTTGATCAATACTAGCTGAGTCACCTAGACTGATTTGGAGAACCGAAATAATTTTGATGCATTTTATGAAAAGCTTTAAGGACAATTGTAGAAATTTTCATAAAGTGCAGCAGAAAAACAAACAAACACAATTGGAAATTCTTATTTGTACAATCACTACCTTTTCATTCTAAAGTTGTCTTGAATGTAAGAACAAATTTCTAACAACAATAAAATTTTAATTCTGCCATGTTAGTCTTGTACTATTGAACAGTTGCCAAAATGTACATAAAAAATCTATTTATAAACATGTAATTATTATTTACCTTTTCTACAAAACATTTGATATGACACAAGGCAATTTTTTTTTGTATGCAGAAATTCAACTCCTCAAAGTGGATGGCTTTAAAAATGCATCAAACTAGTCATAACAAATTTCTGAAAGAATGACATAAAATTTATTCTTAGGTATTTATGCATCCTTTGAATCAGACATAACTCGGCATTTGCTCGGGGAGCATTGTCGATGAACTCATGACAACGTTACATAAAAGAAAATAGTAAAATTTTGAATGTAGAAACATCAATAGAAAAAAAACAAAAACCTACCATAATTTTAAATGTTTATTAACTATGTGAAGAAAATTTTTCTTTTTGTATGTCAAACAATTTTTAAGCAATTTTTTTTTTTTTTTTTTTTTTTTTTTTTTAAAATAAGTGTTAGCAAATATTTTTGTTTTTTGTTGTCCAATAAATAATTTAAAGCAAATGTTTTTGATAATTATTTTTTGTCAAGTATTTGTTTTTATTTTATGAAGGAAAATTAAAACAAACTTTTTTTTTTTGTTGTTGTTGTTTTTCAAGTATTTTTTATGAAACAACAGAAGTGGGTGGGTTGGACTTTTTTTTTTTTTTTCTGTCACATTGACTGGGAGTTGTTGGAATTTTTTTTTTTTTTTTTTCGATGCCAGAAAAATTTCCTTAGGAAGATGTTTTAATATGGAGACAAACGGATCACTACCAAATTTTTGCCTCCACATAAACTCTAAAAGATAGGTGTCCAAAGACTCCCTACTTGTTGCGCATTGTTGTTGTGCTGTTTGGCCTTCTTCCACATTCGCTCCATACAATTCGTAGTTGCCTGCATTTCAGGATCTACGAAGAAGGTTTTTATTTGTTACCATCTCGAACACCCACAGGTATATCAGTTTGATAATGCACATGATTTTTCAGCCATCATTTTTGCAAAGAAGGTCCCAGTCCAGATTGCTGTTCACCGTCAACATTTAATATTCCCATATCTCCAGCCATAGCCGTATGTTATGCTAGGATGCACTCATATCCGCAGATTGCGCATTTTAGCGATTTTTGCCATTAGTTTCCTCTATTGACAAAAATCTATTACAGCATCTGGAGTTGTTGTGTATTACAGTGTCTGGAGCTTGTTGTGCCAAAATGGTCAAATTAATTTTTTTTTTAAGATCTTCTCTACTCTTCCTAACTTGCATGGTGGATGTTTTTTTTCTTTTCCAATTGGTATCCAAATTCTCATCTGCTGCTCGGGTGCACGCGTTAAGTTGAACAGACAGCAGCTAAACCTGAGCTGTTGACGTCATGTTCGGGGGGAAAAGCTAAACCAAACACGGAGTTACATCTGGTTCAAAGGATGCATAAGTACTTATTTGTTAAAATACTAAATCTAGCCCAGATAACTGCTAGTATGAAACTTTTTTAAATAATCACTAAGAAATAAAAATTAACTTTTATAAACTTAAAAATGAGCAAGTAAATAAGATTAAAAAATTAAATGACTTCATTGCATTCCAAGAAATATACCTGAACTTATTTATTTGTAGTGGATAAAAAAGAACGGAAGGCAGGCCATGACCCCGAAAAAGAACTTGCTGACAGTGGTTTTCATGATCTTCCCCGCACGTGAGTTAAAATTTTCTTACCACCATTTTCTCACCAGATTCCCAACAAGCATTTTCTCCTTACACATTGACCACATCTTTTCCATTTCTTTGTAAATAAATGTCCCATAATCATTTAGCCAAGTATTTCTCATATTACACAGTTAGCGACATACCCCATGAAATGCTCCAAATAAAAAAAACATGAATTATAGACATTTCCTATTTCAATGTTGTCGGCAGATTAAATTTGTGAAATTTCAAGGTGAAACTAAGCGAATTCAGAACTAACAGTAAAGAAGGCATGAAATATTTAACCAAATTTAAGGCATGAAATATTTAACCAAATTTATGTTTTGCAATTTTTTTAGATAAGGAGTCATAATTTATTTTTTGGAAACAACTCCTCATGTTGGTGGTTATATTCAAAACGTTTCAGCTGATGTAGCTTACCTTCTTTGGGTGAAGCTTTTCAAACTTTGAAACTAGGGAATCACTACAGAACTTAGAAACTGAACATTTTATTTAATCCTTAAAGGTATTTTCATTCTATCAACTATGACTTGGTAGAATTAAGTAATTATGTTATTCTTAGTTATTATTATCTGTAGTAAGGATTGAACCTTTAATCTTTACCTTAGGTTGGTTAAAGGGTTAAGGTTAGCAATCAGTTCTGAGATACAATCTTCTGGAAGTTGAAGGTTCAGTCTATACTGCAGGCTAATAACACTCCACCCCATCATGACTGACAGAACAAGAATAATCCATTCCCAAGGATTAAATAAAGTGTTCAGTTAGACAGAAAGTTCAAAAAGATGCACCTGAAGCTGAATAATTATAAAAATAAGGTGGGAATAGTAGTCCAAATATATTAGTAAAAATGATCTGTATATTGACTATGAGTGGAAATCTGAGCTTGTTTGTTTCTTTTTTTTAGGGTTGAATTGAGATGATAAAAAGGGAGAAAAGAGGCATAATAAACTTGTGTTTGGAGATGTAACAGACAACTGGGAAATAATTTCTTTCTTACCTCATTGAAATTGAATTTACAAATAGTATGGTATTATATTGATAATTGATGCAACCTTTTTAATCTTTTTTTCTGAAAATCCAAATGAATTGTGTACAATTAGAAATACTTGGTATTTTGATTATCTACTCTGTGTATTTTTTTTTGTTTATTTTTAATTCAACGAACGACACTGTGATTCACAGACTTAGCACTTTTTATCTAAAAATTATACTATAACGTAAACAATGAATTAGCAATATTCTGCTGTGTATCAGTTAAATTTTCAAAGGCCAAATGTTTAGTTCCTTTGAGAAATTGTTTATTTTCTTTGATGTGGAATCTTAATTATTTGTAAATAAACCCTCTAAAAATGCCATCCATAGAATTATTAATAAAATTCACAATCCTTTCTGCAAATTAATTATGATAAAAACTTAAGCTTATAATTTGTAAGTTTCAATTTATTTGGACAAAATATGCTCGATTTGCAAAACAGATTGCGAATTTTATTAATCATTCTATGGATGGCATTTTATAGTAGGATTGCTGTGTACTGAACTTTAAATTTTAATTTTAGCCCGAAACTACTTTCTAATTTACAGTTTCATTAATATCAATATCATTCTAGAATTTCTCATGGCTATCAAAAAAATTGTTAGTGGCTATTTAAAAAATTTTTTATACATAACTAGCAGGCTTCCCGGCATTACCCGGTCATAAAATATGCTTAAATATGATAGTTTAATTTATGTAGATTTTGTATTTATTATTATAGAGTCAATTCTCTATTGATTATTAAATTGTACTCCATATACAGTCATTTCATTACAATAATTAAATTTTCAGTGATTTCAAGATTTTTAAAAAATGGCTTGGGTGTTATCAATTAGAACCTTAACCAAAACATTTAGCTCTCTATCAGTATCCACTACCATCTAAGTTAATTACACATGCATATCAAAACTTGACAAATTAACGCACTTAACCGTATAAATGTATATTTGTGCAGCTATTTTTCCAGCTAAAAACTTTATCAATTTTATTCCAAAGGTTTCACATCTGCAAACCAAAAATTAAGAGTTGTTTGGTAGAGATTATTAGTCAGACAGACAATGTCCCTTATCTATATATAAATTCGTATTCCTGTCTGTTTGTTTGTTTGTTCACAATTTGATTAATATATACAAAACGTGTTTTACTTTAATCTTTCATTTATTTCTATATATAGTATTATACTTGCAAAAATATACAATTAAGAGATCACCTTATTTGTATATGACATTAAGAAAAATCGATTTTACTAAATAGCGGTATCTTAGTTAAAGTTATTGCAAAAGAATTATTTTAAGTATTCTATTTAAAATTATTTAATAAATTTTAAACAACAATTATATTGATAATATATTTAATTTATTTTAGAATTAATATTTCCAACAGCGACCTTTCTTTAAAACTTTTTTTAGAGTTAGTTGCCCCTAGATGCTATGCATGAAAAAACAAACGTTCACCAAATATCATTTGGTAATTTCATTAAGTTTCTAGCTGGAAAAATAATTCTGTGTAGATAGAAAAATGTTTGGCTTTTATAGTTTTTTTTTTAAATATTCAAACAACAACAAAAAAAAAACAAAAAAAAACTGAAAAGATTGCCGTTTAAGCAATAAAATAAAACAGACAAATGGTTTGTTTTATTTTATTGCTTAAACGGCAATACAGAAATCTGTAAATTTTTACCATATAATCCAGTGTCGTTTAATACCTAAAAAAAGTGAAGATCTATCCCCCCCTCTGAATTCCACAATTTACACCTTTTTTATTTTTCGCGTTAATTTCATTGATTACAAAATTTTCTAATTAAAAAGGTAACTTTATACAACATGACCCAGCGGCGTTTAACCCCTAAAAAAATGGAGATCTACTTTTTTTTCAGCCTAATACATTTAAACAGACTTTATAAATATTATGAAAGAAATTTTGAAAAAAAAAAAAATAACATGTTAGAGTGGGGGACCACTTTTCTATATTAATTTAACGTAAAATGAGCGCCCAATTTTTGGCCACTAAACGTTCAACGTGACATGTCGCCTCTAGCAAGTTTGGTGATTGAGGGGGTGGGCAAAATCTGACAAAAACCATTTGTTTTTTTTTTTTTTCTGGTGGTGGGTGGGGATTACATTGGAAACATAAAGTAACGATAAATTTAATTATTTTTTATGAGACCATTCTCTACTTTCACCGAACAATTTAATAAACAAAACAAACCCCAAAATATGACAAATTCAATTTGGGGGTGGGTGGGGGGGGGGATTACATTAGAAACATAAAAAATAAATCGAAAAGCCTCCCCTCCCCCCACTAAAAAAGCAAATCGAAAATTTCCTTTATTTACAAAAAAAAGCCAGTAAAAAAAAAAGTGCCCTTACAAAAAATAAAGGTAAATGTTTAGCAGCATAAATTATTTGACAGACAAAAAAAATTATAAAATCTATTTTTATATAAAACATTATTAGACCCAAAGGCTGAAATAAAACAAAAAAATTCATTTTTATTTTTTATTATCATTTTTTATTAGACTTAATGTGCACGCCTTACACGTTTAAAATTTGGCCTTTTTACGCTCTTTCATTACAAAAAAAAAATATGGCGGCCAAAAACATAGTTCATGAAAGAGCTTAAAAAGGCCAATCTGCCAAACCTTAGAAAGGCCAAATTTTAAAAGCAATATAGCGGTGAATAATAAATATAAATGATAAAAAAATAATAAAAATGAAAGTTTTTTCTGAATTTATTTCAGCCTTTGGGTCTAACAATGTGTTTTATATAAAAATAAATAGTTTTTATATTTTTTTTTGTCTGGCAAATAATTTATGCCGCTAAACTACACATTTACCAAAATATAAAATAAACGCACGCATTAATGTTTATAAACGTTTTTTTTTTTTTTTAGGTTCACAAAATCGTGAGGGTTTTTAGGACAGTGATCCCTTCTACCGAAATATCTGGTGGAGATGGTATCAGATACTTCTTTTTGGGGGCGATTACATTTACATGTTTTTATCCATTCTTTCATTTTTGAAATTATTGTGGGGGGTATACACGTTACCCATGATAAAAATGATTAGTATAGCAGGGGTGTTTCAAACTGAACTTCATGTCAACCCAGGCAACGCCGGGTACCCATGCTAGTTAGATATAAAGAGATAATGAAAAGAAATATGTTCAATGTTTGTGGTGACTTATATATTCGAAAGTTGGAACATGAAAACTGTCAATTAGAAAGTAGTTTCCTCCTAAAATAAGAAAAGTTATAAGTTGAATATTATGATTCATCTTAGGGAAAATGTTTTTTCTCAAAGGAACTATTATTTTAGAAAAGTTTCTGGTTTGTAAGCTTTCAAGTATAATTGAAAGCTTCAGAGATAAAATATATTTTAAAATCAATGAACAGCTTTGACTCACATACGAACACATTTCAAAAGAAAAAGGATTTTAATCATTTCGTATTCTTCAATATTTTTTGAAAGTAACTTTTGATTTCAATTTTTTTTTTTTTTTTTATTATTTAAGTTTTGTTTATTTTGTTTATTTCTCTACACCCACCAAAAATAAAGCTTCAGTTGTGTACCTAGACAAGAAGACATTCTTTAATTCTGGCTACTATTCCATGAAAGATAACAAGTCTTCATATAAATATTTTGTTATATATGAATGAAAAGGCATCCTTTCAGTCTTGAGACAGTGGACATCTCCTATAAGTGTGCTTTTGCATTCAGTGTAGTTGAAGTAAGGGTTGCAAAATCTCTAACTGCACATATGAACAGAGTTGTTAAGCGAAAGGTTAAGAGGTTCAAAATAACTACTGCAAAGATCAGCTATAAAAGACTGGTATTATTTAGTTTCCTTTTTCTAGATGAGATGACACAAAGAATTCAGTGTCTAGTCTAGCCAACTATTTAATCTGCAAATTTGTCCTTTTTAAAATCTAATATATAAAATAAAGAATAACACTTTATTGTTTCATAGCTTTTGTCTTTCAAAATTAGTAATTGCAGCATGTGGTTAATAAAATTTAATATGGTCTGACATCAATTATGTATTGAGATGCGATTAGGGAAAGGAGCCAGCTGAAAATTTCTTAGATTATATTAACCAAGTTTATCTTGGCATTATGTTGGCTACAGAGGTTGCCTTGCTGTCAGAATTGAGTAGGGGTGCACTCTCCTGAGTTAAGAGTAGCACCTAACTTGTCGATTCTCATTTATTTTTGTATCCAACATAAGTGCTCCCTTGGAGGAGCTTGTTTTTGTTCCACCTTGTAGTCATCTGCCACATCTTACTATAGTCGGAAGTAAATCACTACAAGTAACACTATAGAACTTTTATATTATTTAAGCACTGTCTAGATGAATAGTTGAAACAAGATTGACAACTCTAGATTAATTGAGTTGTTTATTTTTAACTGTTTACTAAATAAAGGTGATTTGTTTATTTTTACTATCTGATAGTGAGAAACTTTCATAGAAGTTATGTTTGTATTATTTACATTATTCATACTTGAGTGTTATTTTCACAACGTTCTTCAGATGGATCTTGCCGAACTAAGGAATCTGCATAGAATTTTGAACAAAACTTTTTATTTAATCCATGGCAGTGGAATACATCATTTCGTTAGCTATGACTGGGTAAAAGTCCTAATAATTTAATGATTATTTTTTGGAGTATTGCCTGCACTCTCGAGAGATGTCACAACTTCAATTTACCTAGTATTTCATATAATTACATCCAAAAAAATTTTCCTTGTACTCCATCTAAAAAAATTTACCATATACTTCATCTAAAAAATTTTACTTTGACTGGATCTGAAAGAAATTTTACCTAATATTTGATCTAAAAAAAATTACCTAGTACGTGATCTAAAATATTTACCTAGTACTTGATCCCAAAAAAATGACCTAATAATTGATCTAAAAAAATTTACCTTGTATTTGATCTAAAACAAAATTTTACCTCATACTTATCTAAAAATATTTTGCTTCATACTTCATCTAAAAATATTTTACCTTATACTTCATCTAAATAAATTTTTATTTCATACTTCATCTAAATAAATTTTTATTTCATACTTCATCTAAATAAATTTTTACTTCATACTTCATCTAAATAAATTTTTACTTCATACTTCATCTAAATAAATTTTTACTTCATACTTCATCTAAATAAATTTTTACTTCATACTTCATCTAAATAAATTTTTATTTCATACTTCATCTAAATAAATTTTTACTTCATACTTCATCTAAATAAATTTTTACTTCATACTTCATCTAAATAAATTTTTACTTCATACTTCATCTAAATAAATTTTTACTTCATACTTCATCTAAATAAATTTTTACTTCATACTTCATCTAAATAAATTTTTACTTCATACTTCATCTAAATAAATTTTTACTTCATACTTCATCTAAATAAATTTTTACTTCATACTTCATCTAAATAAATTTTTACTTCATACTTCATCTAAATAAATTTTTACTTCATACTTCATCTAAATAAATTTTTACTTCATACTTCATCTAAATAAATTTTTACTTCATACTTCATCTAAATAAATTTTTACTTCATACTTCATCTAAATAAATTTTTACTTCATACTTCATCTAAATAAATTTTTACTTCATACTTCATCTAAATAAATTTTTACTTCATACTTCATCTAAATAAATTTTTACTTCATACTTCATCTAAATAAATTTTTACTTCATACTTCATCTAAATAAATTTTTACTTCATACTTCATCTAAATAAATTTTTACTTCATACTTCATCTAAATAAATTTTTACTTCATACTTCATCTAAATAAATTTTTACTTCATCTAAATAATTTTTACTTCATCTAAATAATTTTTACTTCATCTAAATAAATTTTTACTTCATCTAAATAAATTTTTACTTCATACTTCATCTAAATAAATTTTTGCCTCATACTTCATCTAAAAATATTTTTACCTCATACTTAAACTAAAAGAATTTTTTACCTCATACTTAAACTAAAAAACATTTTTAACTCATACATTATCCAAAAAAAATTTTACCTAGTACTTCATCTAAAAAAATTTTACTTCATCTAAAAAGAAATTTACCTCATACTGAAGTATGAGGTAAAAAAATTTTTAGATGAGATAAAAAAAAATTTTAAATGAAGATAAAAAAAATTTCTAAAAAAAAAAATTTTACCTAGTACTTCATCTAAAAAAATGTTACCTCATACTTCATATAAAAAAAAATTTACCTAAATTTTATCTAAATAAATGTTTATCTCATACTTTATCTTAATAAATTTTTACCTTATACTTTATCTAAAACAATTTTTATCTCATGCTTTATCTGAAAGTTTTTTACCTCATACTACATCTAAAAATATTTTCACCTCATATTTCATCTAAATAAATTTTTACTTCATTTAAATAAATTTTACGTCATACTTCATCTAAAAAAATTTTTCATTCATCATCTAGAATTTTTACCTCATACTTCACTAAAAACATTTTTTACCTCATACTTAATCTAAAAAACATTTGTACCTCATACTTCATCTAAAAAAATTTTACCTAGTACTTCATATAAAAAATTGTACATACTTTATCTAAAAAAAATTTTTACTTCATACTTTATCTAAATAAATCTTTATCTCCTTTATCTAAATATATTTTTACCTCATGCTTTATCTGAAAAGTTTTTTACCTCATACTATATCTAAAAATATTTTTACCTCATATTTCATCTAAATAAATTTTTACTTCATTTAAGTAAATTTTACGTCATACTTCATCTAAAAAAATTTTACCTCGTACTTCATCAAAAAAATTTTTCATTCATACTTCATCTAAAAGAATTTTTACCTCATACTTACCTAAAAACATTTTTTACCTCATACTTAATCTAAAAAAAAATTTTTACCTCATACTTAATCTAAAAAAAAGTTTTACCTCATACTTAATCTAAAAAAAAGTTTTACCTCATACTTTATCTAAAAAAAGTTTTACCTCATACTTAATCTAAAAAAAGTTTTACCTCATACTTTATCTAAAAAAAGTTTTACCTCATACTTTATCTAAAAAAAAGTTTTACCTCATACTTAATCTAAAAAAAGTTTTACCTCATACTTAATCTAAAAAAAGTTTTACTTCATACTTAATCTAAAAAAAGTTTTACCTCATACTTTATCTAAAAAAAAGTTTTACCTCATACTTAATCTAAAAAAAGTTTTACCTCATACTTTATCTAAAAAAATTTTACCTCATACTTTATCTGAAAAAAAATTTTACCTCATACTTTATCTAAAAAAAAAATTTTACCTCATACTTTATCTAAAAAAAAGTTTTACCTCATACTTAATCTAAAAAAAGTTTTACCTCATACTTAATCTAAAAAAAGTTTTACCTCATACTTTATCTAAAAAAAAATTTTACCTCATACTTTATCTAAAAAAAAAATTTTACCTCATACTTTATCTAAAAAAAAGTTTTACCTCATACTTTATCAAAAAAAAAATTTTACCTCATACTTTATCTAAAAAAAAATTTTATCTCATACTTCATCTAAAAAATTATTTTGATGGTGTAAAAAATTTTTAGATGAAGTATAGGATAAAAAATATTTTTTTAAAAATTTTACCTAGTACTTCATATAAAAAAATTGTACTTCATACTTCATCTAAATAAAAAATTTTACCTCATACTTTATCTAAATAAATTTTTACCTTATGCTTTATCTGAAAATGTTTTTTGCCTCACACTATATCTAAAAAAATTTTACTTCATACTTCTAAAGTTTATCTAAAAGAATTTTACCTCGTGCTTCATCTAAAAAAATTTTTACCTCATCTAAAAAAAATTTACCTAATACATTTAAAAAGGTTTTAACTCATATTTCATCTAAAAATATTTTTACATCATACTTTATCTAAAAAAATTTTTTACCTCATACTTTATCTGAAAAAATTTTTTACCACATACTTTATCTGAAAAAATTTTTTACCACATACTTTATCTAAAAAAATTTTTTACCACATACTTTATCTAAAAAAAGTTTTTACCTCATACTTTATCTAAAAAAATTTTTTACCACATACTTTATCTGAAAAAAATTTTATCTCATACTTTATCTAAAAAAATGTTTATCTCATACTACATCTAAAACAATTTTTACCTCATCTAAAAATAAAAATTTACCTCCTTACTTTATCTTAAAAATTCAGAAACAAGAAATTTACTTATAAAACTCATCTGCAGTACAAAACAGATAAAACATAATAAAAAAAATATTCTAGGATTTTAAGGAAGAAAATATCAAATAGTAGCTGTCTTGATCTATATATTAATGACATACTTAGTCACTTAGTATATTTGGAATTTTTGGGTAGCTCGGTTTTATTTAGAAAAGATTGTTCATTCTTTGATGAAGTAGTTTTAGGATTGTAAATCTATGCTGCCGCTGTGGCTGATCATGTTCTTTAGCATGAAGTTGAAACATATTTTAGAAATATGGAGATTTAACACTTTATTAAAATGTCTGAGTTCAATTTCTGGTCATTAATAATTAAATTTTGCCAACTTATGGGGAAAAGATTATAGAAAGGAGAGAAAATTAATATTTTAATAATATTTAGAAGAAATTTAAAAATAAATATGGATTTTTCTTTTTTATAAAAGAAAAATGGATATTTTCTTGGTTGAGAATTCTAATTATACTTAAAAGATTTTGCAATTTATAAAATCTGCCTGCATGTCACATAATCACATGATTCTACTTATTAATACACCCAAGTAGAATTTTGCTTACAGCACCTGATATTCCCCAAATGGTCATCGGTTTGCCTCGTCACCACATCTGTTCACCAATGCATCATGACCTCATCTGTATCACGTGATTGAATCATTTAGGAAGATCATAACTTACACTCATTACAATTTAGTGATTCATAACCAAGGAAAACATTTTGTTAACCATTATTTCAATTTGACAATTTAGATATTCCTAATTTCCCTTCAATGTCAAAGAGGGAGGTTGTCTTTGTATGCTTAAAAGCAGACAGTCTTAACCTCAACTTTGATTTGATGTATGAACTTTGCCGCAAACCTCAAAAAGAAGCAATTTATGTTTTCTTATTTACTCAACTGATATTTGTTAGTCATTAGCGTTATATGCCATAAAAGGACAGTAAAGATTGTCTATATATTATTGTGGTTATCTACTTGCTTCACTCATGGAAATTCCACAGATACCCTTAATATATTTAGTAATTTTAATCTTAATTTTAAAGTAGAACTTCATAAAGCCACAAAATTTAAAGTAGATTTTGCATACTTGTGACAAATGCTATTATGTGCCACCTTCTATATGTTACTGAAGGAAATGGCTGGCTAGATATGAAACTGATTGGCATTTCAATTTTCAAGAACTGGGACCAATAAATGATATAATAGACTGGCTAGTTAGAATCAAATAGTGATGTGTCAAATGCATTGCTATTTAGGTCTTACATTAAAAAAAAAATCGGATCGACCAAATTTTCAATATTAGATTTAAAAAAAATTTTTTTTTTCTTCCAGAGATGACGACCCTGTAAAGCAAAAGCCAGATAATGTGTCAATCTCAACTGCTGCC
Source organism: Euprymna scolopes (assembly GCF_053919585.1). NCBI lineage: Eukaryota > Metazoa > Mollusca > Cephalopoda > Sepiida > Sepiolidae > Euprymna > Euprymna scolopes. The sequence continues at coordinate 110,004,286 of NC_136488.1, forward strand.
AACTCTATGGGCAGCGACGAGACAGACAGTATGGAAGAATATAGTGATGTTGATGCTGGCAGTAGGTTCAATGAAGATGGATCTTTTATTGGAGCTTATGAAGGTCATGAATCTAAAGGGAATGTTTCTAATGTCTAGAACTGAAACCGACTGGCAATGATGGTGAACCTTACACGCGTGCACACACCCATACTGTTTTTTTTTGTTTTGTTTTTTTAACTTTTTTGCTATTTTATTTTTTCGTTTTTATTTTTTATAATTCCTTACTATCCTTAATATTTTTTTTACCCTCCCTCTGTGCCTGCACACTCCGTCTACTTCCCTCCACACACGCCTGAATCGTCACCTGCTAGTCGCACTACAAAAATTTTTGATGATGATGAAATTTTCCGTCAGACTTGTTCAACAAAAATGTGAAGAGTGGGGAAAACAAAAGGATGAACATCAAAAACAAAGGAAATTAACTTTTAACTAAACTTATGGAGGGTTCAAAAATTATTCTACTTTTACTCTACATCTCCCCCTTTATATGTACTCTTTTTCTTATCCCACAAAACAAATTTTGTAAAAATAAAACACACATACACACACACACACACACACACACACACGCAATAAATGCTAATTGTCAATTGTTATTCTGATCTCCAACCCTACATCCCAGTACCTTTCTAATATTCCCTGCCCTTGCCCAACTGCTAACAGTAATAATGCTCTGTCCCAACTGTTTCCTTTTACATACATTGTTTCTTCTACTAAACTCAGATGATTGTTCTCTCACCCTGGCTACTGGCATCATCCCTGTGATAAAACACTGCTCCATTTATCCTTTCTTTTATAAATGTATTTTTTATTCTCTCCTTCCCATCCATTTCATACAAATATAAAAAGTTTAGGCCTATAGCATCCTATTTAGAAAAATAATAAAATAAAAAACTTGTGCAGCTTCTGTACAAGTATCTACTGAAATATCTATTTTATTTTGAATGCTTTCACCTTAAAGCATTTATTAAAACTTTAGGAAAGATGCAAAAATGAATTTCTTTAGAAAATAATTTTCTCTCAGATGTTCTTTAATGTTAAAAACTATTGAATTATTTTTGAAATACAATTGAAAACTTTTTATATTTTTATTTTTAAACTATTGGTTTGTTTGAATATTTTATCCATTTTTCAATTTATGAAATAATATAAATTGTATTAAACTTAAAATCATCAAAACAACTAAAAATAACCAAAATATAACCATGAATAAATGAAAGCATTTTCCTTCACATTAAAATCACATTTTCAGGTTGCAAAATAATTTTTGTACCAAACTTTGTTCTGAATTTTAGTTTCTTTAATGAATCAGTTTTTCTGAAGCTTATTTTGTAGAAAGTGTTAAGTTTATTTGTAACTTGTATTCAATTTTTGGTTTACTGTTGACTGTTTTTACACTACTTTTGTCTAAATTAAAAATAAAGAAAATACATGAATTTTTAAAAGAATTGTTTTTAACCTATTGAAACTCTTTCACAAACTAAGAGCCACCCACCCCTTCAAAAGACGTTTAATTTAAAATTTCATTTTTGGAGGCTTATTTTTTTGGAGCCACACATTTAACTTTTAGTATTTAACATTTTATGGATGTATTAGGTTATATGTGAATTTAAAATTACTAGTTTCTTTAATTACATCCATGATTACATCTGGAGAGCTTCACCATCTGTTTGAGAACAAAACTCTTCACAGGAGTTGGTTTAGTTGGTTATACTGAAGTATTTGCTAAAGGTATATTTAATGTTTGACAAGAGCCAAACCTTAAGACTTTACACTTTTACGATTTTCTCTATGCTGAAACATCCATTTATTGATGGTTGCCACTGAAACTAAAACTGTCCTTCAAGTGAATGTTTGCTTAAGGGTTTACTCTTCTAGATCTGCTATATTCTATTTCCAATATTTACAGTGGGCAACTACTTAATTGTACGTAGCTCTAGATGAAATGCAGCCTGAAATATACAATACTACTATGTTTTGAAGAGAAAATGTGTTCCATTTACAAGTCATAAGATTTTTATTAAAAAATTATTTTTAAATTCTTAAAACAGAACTTGAACTGTTTTTATTTTTTGTTTGTTTTTTCACTCAATTCAGATTGTATAGTCGTTTCTGATTGGATATTTATCTACATTGTCTTTTTTGGTGCCTTCAAATTGGAAAGAAATGAATATGAAAGGAATAGTTGATTTTATTTTTTATTTCCCACACTTAAATGTAAGTTTATTACCTGGGAATTTTATGAAATACTATGATGAGCAAAATTAATCTAGCTTTTGTTTTAAGGCATTTTCTTCTCTCAATCCTAACATTTCATTCAAACAGCTTTTCACTGCTTCATTCATCTCAGAATTATCACCTTTCCATTTGCCAGTCAGTTGGGTTGTTGTATTAACACTTTTTCTCTCTCCATCCCTCTCATTCTCTTCATCCTCCTTTGGTGTGACCCCTTGTGGTCTCTGTTCTCACACTCTAGGTTTAGGAGGGGGTAACTGTGGAAGAAAAAACCAGTTGTAATTAAATTGGCTGTTTTCTTCTTGTTCTTTTTCTCTTTCAACAAATTTTGTTTTAATTATATAAATTTTCATTTGTAATTTTTCTGTATAAAGCTAAATACTGTTAAATTTAGAAGAGTATCATAAACAAGAATTTTATTTATTCCTGCTGTTTTTTTTCTAATATCTCCTAATTCAGTTGTAGGAAATTAGGGCCTAAAAGATTTTTTAAAAAATCCCGATTGTCTAAAAATTGCAGACTTCTCTTCACATTAAACTGACATTGTGTCACATCTTCTTAACTGCTAAAAAATGAATTCCAGAATAAATTCTTTTTTATCTACAGATTTTCTTAATTTTATAAATAATTTAAAATATCAAAAAGTAGAGGTGCTTTTTTTTTCACTACAATACAACAAAACTAAAATATGTCTACAAGTGCCAAAGTTTTCTAAATTTTAGAATATTGATTTATTCTCTTAAAATGTTGAATGAGTGCAAGATGAGATTTTAGAGAAGGATAAATGAAAATAGCAAATTTGTTTCTCTGGTTATAAATTTACAAAACTTTCCAAGGGAGTCCTTCCACAATTACCTCCTCCCTTTAGGCCATTCATGTTGCCTATGTTCAATAGCCAAGTACACATATAACCAACCACCACAATGAAGTTTGCTATTTTTGGAAAAAATTTTCTCTTGTGGCATTTAATGCAGCCAAGCTAAATTTTGATGATGATCCTTGCTCTCTCTATGCCCCCACCCCACCTTTTCTCTCTCTATGTCCCCACCCCACCTTATCTCTCTCTCTCTCGCTCAGTTTCACTCCAAACATCTTCCACCAAAATGTGTGCATATATATATACACACACAGACATTAGGAATCTCATCTTAGAACATTCTAGTTTGGCTGGATGCTTTGTATTCTGCTGATTTTTTTTTTTAATTTGAAAAATAAATACATTTTGAACTCAAATAGAACAAGAAACTCTAATGTTGACAGAACATAAACAGAGAAAGAAAAAAAAGACTTTTATATTTATGAGGAGACCTTTTTTATTTTTAAATTTTCTGTCTTTTAAAAAAATTTTAAACATTTTTTTTTCAGCTACTTATCTGTTTATCTTTACTTCTGTTATATATCTTTAATTTTATTTTTTCATTTTTGTTTTACCCTCCCCACCTTTACAAAAATAAGAATCCCCTTCTAACCCCTTGCTGTGTAGCTGTTTATATTCTTCTGCGATCTTTTGGTCAGAACCTTTGCCTCTTGTCACTAGAGAATACTTGATATTTTCAACAAGATAAAGAAAAAAAATTTTAACTTTTATTTTTTATTTGTTTGTCATTTTCCTGATAATTTTTTTTCTAATTGAAACTATTTTCCTACTTTTAAGCTTTTTCCAATTTAATAAAAAAGAAAAATTATGTGTTCAAAAATTGCCCTTCCCTCATTCCTCCCTCTGTAATGCCAGGTTCAATTTTTTTTTTTTAGTTTTTTTTTTTTTTTGTTTTTGTTTTTTTACAGAACTTTATTTACTAATAATATCAATATCATGTGTAGTTAATGTTTTGCCACATTTATGAATTGAAAATGGATTTTTTAAATTTTTGCCTTCAATTTAATGTACATAAAAACTTGCAAATAGAATTTCTACCCTCTAAGTGAATTCTGAGTTCCTGTTTTGGAGTATAAATATTAAATATGTCATTGTATTTTGAAAAAAAGAAATGGAAGTTGATGGATCACAAGGTACCGAGTTATAACAATATATAATTAAAATGAACTTATCACAACTCTGTTTATTATTGCTATAAAGCTCTAAAAGAATATTAAGAATTTTTTGTGTAAAATCTGTTGTCTTGATTTTGAGGTTGATTCTTTTTTATGTTATAAATGTAAATTGTTTTTATTTCTAATATTTTAATGAAATTGGTCTCAAGAAATTTGCAAAATTTAATTTTTTTTTCTAAAAGCAAATTAAAATAAATTTAAATTCTTTATTCCACTGACTATTTTAAATCAAAACCATGATTCCTAATCTGATAGCAAAATGGAGATTTTGGACGACTTTTTACAAAGAAAAATAGGTATTTTCATCACAACAAATTGAATTATAGAAGTTTATTTTTTACTGTAATCATTTTTCTCTCCACTTACTATGACAATAAGGATTCTTTTTGTTCTTTTAAGAATATCAATTCTCAAAAATCACATTTTGAGGGACCAACTTTTTACTTTTATATATTTTTTATTAAATTTCATGTTAAATTCATCTCCTTTCTTATTTTAATTTTGAAGGTTTTTATCATTATAATCGTTTGAGGTTTTTATCATTATAATCGGTTATGGCTTTCCTTATTTAAAGATTCCTTCATTTTTGTTCGTATAAACATGTTGAACTAAAAATGAATATCTGAGATGTCTCTTTAAACAAATTGATTAGAATTCTAAAGATAGCTTATGCCTTATTTATAAATAATAGTAAAAATGGTAAACTTCAGTCCCATCCCACACACGTGTTGCACCTAACCATTCCACTTTTTGTATAAATTAAATCCAAGCAAAAAAATCTTGTATTGAAAATAGCATTTGATTTGATTTTAACAATTTTGATTCTATTTTCCACAAATATTTTCTCATAAACATATGTAAACATAATAAATATTTTAAAAAAATTACTTCTAGTTTTCAATTTTCTTAATGCATCAATGGCAGATGAAAGTAACAAAGTGATTTGGGTCTTTCAGAATCCGATTACATAATTATCAGGTGTTTTAGTATTGAAAATATGAAAAATATCTAAACCTATCCCTTCTAAAAATGGTTTCTGCTTTCCGTTTGCAGAACTTATCAGCATTTACAACAATGCTTTCATACCAACGATATTACATTGTTGGCAAATAGCGACTACCGTGCTGGTGAGCAGAATTTTGTCACAATGAAGCTTGATCTTAGGTGGTGCATCCTCCTAGGCATTACCTCCTTCTTTGGGAGGTTGATTATTGTTGATTACCTGAGATATCCCTACAGAAGAATGCTAACGGGTTCATTCTTAGCTATTTTTCTACATGAGCACAGTGCCTCTTCCTCAGAGGAGAGCCGGTTTTCTCTGCCTTCTGGCCTTGTGCCATACCTCACTGCCATGCAAGTAATTCATGCTACATAAATTCCTATAAATCTGATGATCCTGGCAAAGAGTTCATTCTCTTCTCTGGGTTTCTGACTTTGATAAATAACTTAAGTCGTTTTTGTATGAGCATCACTGTCATCATGAGAGACATGGAGGGTATAATGTATATCAGATTATGAAATCAGCAATTAAAATCCATTTAGATCTACAGTACTTATATTGTAATAATATTGGACCTTAACCCTCTCCAGCTATAAAGAAATTTTTTTCATTTGTAAAAGCTATTTCCACATTAAATAAATCCAGAAGTGTTAGATATGTTTTACAACAACTAAAGTAAACCGGATCTTCCAAGGTGTTGAACCAAGAGATACTTTTGGCATAATGGTTAGAATGTTTGCTAATAGGCCAGTAGATCAGCATTCAATATTAGGTTGATTCATACAAAAAAAATTGGCATTTAATGTCTCATTATGAGAAGAGGACCAAAGGTAAGTGGACCAATCCAGGGAAAAGAGTGGTGCTCTCCCCAAACTCTCATAGGGAATGAGAAGGGAACTTTTGGGCCATCCTCAACTATGATTCATTTATATTTGATTATATTAATATTACATAAAATGTCATAATTTCATGTTCACAATTTTTTATTTTTCAACAAATTTGCAAAACTACTTGTAATTTCACTGAAAGCATCTACTTATCATTGGATTCTTATTTGTACAAAAATGGAACAAGTTTGAAACGCAATGATGCCATGAATTGAAGTTGTGCTGATTATTATGGAAATGTTTTTGTTAATATAAATAGTTATTTGAATAAAGAGAATGAAAATCAATAAGAAATGTGAAAAATCAGATATATTTATGTGTGTGTGCATGTGATGGCAAGGTAGGAAAAATCCTAAGAATGAAACAAAAAATGATTGCAGTCATTAAATATTATCAATCCAAAAGTGGCCTTCATATATATTTTTTTAAACTATTCTTAGAGTTATCACTCCTGATCCATATTTTCTCCCATTTCTCATTTCAGATATATTCTTTTATCTGAATTGACATGATTTTTTAGAAAATTCTCCTGGCCCTTAAATTCAAAAATGTTAAAAAAAATACTTGTCATGTGATTTTTAAAAAAATCTGCTGCTTTATAAGAATATAAATGGACGTGTGTGTCTAATATTAAATGCCCTGCCTTAACCTTACCCTTCTTACCTTGCATCAAGCTTAACTTCTTGACTGCTGTGTTGTTACACTTACTCTTCTTCATATTTTAGACAATATCAGCCATCTTGATATGAAACCTGTTTGTCACTACTGACATACTTTACACTGGTACACTTTAAAATGCTTAATAATCAATTAAAAATTATATATAATGTAATATATATATATATATATATACCTTAACGAGATTGAAGCTGCCGACATGAGAACTAGAAGCTAACTATTAGACATAATCAGGTAACTTTTAAATTTTTAGATTTTCAATTTTGAAAATTGAAAATTAGAAAATCTAAACTGTTTGACAATATTACAAGTCCAAAAAAATTTTTCTATTTTTAAGGATCTCTGGTAAATGTGACTACCGGAATACCCTGGCCAAATCACCGCTAAAATATTGTCCGTGTCAACCAAACTTAAAGACAGGACTGGAAACTTGAAAATGAAATGAAAATTATTTTGTTATTTTAGTAAGAACAAATTACTATTTCGTTACTAAAATGAAATAAAATTGTTAATTCTTTTTTTTTTCATGTGTACTTGAATAAAATTCACTGAAAATGAAACAAAATAAAAAACAATAACACAACACTAAAAAAAATAACACAGCACATTAAAATTTAAATTGATGTGAAATATTTAGTTGTAGGATGGAGCATGCTGCACTTTTCTTTTTTTTTTTAATTCAATTTAGTTCTTAACATGCGGAGGTTTGGGTTAGGGTTCTTAACATGTGGAGGTTTGGGGTGTTTATTTCGAAAGGTATTTTGTTATTTTCCAACCTCCGCATGTTAAGAACGACTTTCGAAATAAACACCCTTGCAGGTTGGACAACCAGTGCACATTGATCAAGATAGCTGAACTAAAATAAATGAATTAAAAAAAATAATAATAAAAATAAGTACAGCATGCTCCATCCTACAACTAAATATTTCACATCAATTTAATGTGTTGTGTTATTTTTTTTTATTTTGTTTCGTTTTCAGTGAAGTATGCAAGTTTCAAGTATGCATGGAAAAAATAAAAGAATTAACAATTTTATTTTAGTAAGATGGATAACGAAATAGTAATTTGTTCTTTTCTAGTAAATGCGAACCTGAACTAAATGAAAAAAAAAATAAGCGCAACAAAAAAAAAAACAATAATTTTTTTAAAATAATATAAAAGTTTCATTTCATTCATTTTCAAGTTTCTAGTTCAGTCTTTAAATTTGCTGGATGCGGACAATTTTTTTAGCAGTGATTTTAGCCAGGTAGTCACATTTACTGGATCTCTAGTAGACATTATTGGTGTAATAGATACTGTGTTGGATTGTGAAATTGGTTTTTCCAGTTCAAATCTGGTACAATCTATTATTTATCTGCTAATATGAGTAAAATAGTATCTTGTGTGTTCTTAACTGCATACAATTAAACATAATATTTTAATTGTAAACCATTTGCTAAATGCAATTGATTGAGCATAAGTTGCTGTCAAAGAAAATATGGCACTACCTACATGTTATATTTTAATTCACTCAAATTTCCATGAATACAAAAGAATGCTCTTTCAAAATTTGCTTTACATCACAAAGTGTAATTTTTCAGCTATTTGAATCTCTCACCTTGTGATAGGGCATGAAAAGAATGTTTTTGCATTTCTACAGTCTCAATGCTGTTGCATGTGTCTTGTATGTATAAGAGTTAGGGTTAGCTGTCAACCTTGCATCTGGAAAGGATACAGATATTTAGAAATTACTGTGCTTATGTACAAAAAGAAACATTACTCTTTAAAAATTATATTTACAATGGATCAAAACCTCTTATTTTGAAAGAAAAATATATAAGAAAATATTGTTCAGTTTCTAATTTATATAAAATGAATTATTTTTAATATCTGTCAGGGCCTTAATTTTCTTAATGTTTTTTCTGATATTACCTAAAATATAAACTTCAAAATAATCAATTTTTCTTTTTTCTTTAGTTATTCTTTTTCATGCTACTAGAAAGAATTCCAAATCCTGATTCTAACTTAAAACTGGGTAATTTGCTGGTTTATGATCGCTAATTATTTCCAATGAAATGAATTTCAGCATTATTCGCAAACTTATTTTCATAAAAAAATTAAAAAAAACAAACTTATATCAATGTGACAGTAATATGTGACTGCAATTAATTGAAAACTCTGATTTTTTAAAATTTTCAAGATGACGAGAGATAAAATGAAAATGTAAGAAATAAATAACACAATGCTATTGGTCAAATAACATGACAAATAAGTAATAAACAAGAATTATCTGATCTTGGCCCGAAAAGCAAGGAATGAAAATCTCAAACTTTCAAACTTTTAAATTAACTTGCTTAATTTGCTAAGAATTTTAAAGCCATGAATTTATTTAACAGTTTAAAGGCTTTACCTATTTCCTTTATTTTTTGTAAACAATGCAATTTTAACTTCCTCCCTCAACTGCCTTTTATTTATAAAGAAAAGGATTCATACATATTTAAGTCTTTTTTGTTCTTTTTTTTAATAAACATGATTTAAATTTAAAAAAAAAAAAAAAAAAAAAAAAAAGGAATCGTGTTGAAATCCATTTCACTGTAACTAGTTAGCAAAGATGAATTAGAAAATTTGCAAATACTGACCCGTCTTGTTTTTTATTTCTAACTTAATTCTCCCCCACATCTAAGATTTTTATTTCCCTTTCTAGATGTAAATGGCCCATTCCTTTTTTCTCTTCGGTATAATTATTCTTGTTGAAAATATATTTTTGCTATCAAATTGAAAACAAAATTTCCAACTCCAAAGTTGACAAAAAAAAAAATGTGCGTTCCTCTTGAAGTGTACATAATCTTTTAAACAAAACTTTTTTTTTTTGTAATTTGGAATGTAGCATTTTTAATAAACTGCTCAACACTTTCAATTCTTTTTTTTTTTTTTTTCTTAGTTTTCTCTAAGTGCCTTGTGACATATCTAAATTGTGCATGTTATAGACAGACAGAAGGTAGTGGGAACTGTGCTTCAATGTCAGTCGTTGGGTTGATTCTGTTTCTACATATTTTTTATGACTCTAAAACATTGATTCTCCTCAGCAAATGAGGCATTCTCAGTCAACATATTTCATTTACCTTATTTTTATTGTTTTATTTAATTTAATATTTGTAGTTATTGTGTCAAATTTTCTATGCAGTAGGTGAGTAACAAATTGATATTTGATTCTGATTAGCAATTTCTTCTTTGCAGCATGTTTTTTACACTAAAGTTTCTTTTCAAACACAATTGTTTTGGCAATCAAATATAATGACCTAAATGACTCAAAATGTAAGATGAGTTATGAGTTACCTACATTATATTTTTTTTACTTGGCTTTTTACTAGCAGAACTCGTTAACCTGTTTTGCCCAGTGGAAGCCTCTCCTCCCCTCCATGCTTGCAAAAGGTTAAACTACGGTTATTGATAACTTGCAGGTGCATAAATCTGTATACAATAATAAAATTAGGAAAAATGGTCCATTAGAATAAGAATAGAAAGTATAAAAAGATTTTTTTAGAATTTAGGGATTCTCACTGTATATGAACTGATTAGATTGATAGAAACTCCCCATGTTAAGAACAGCTTTCGGAATAGACATCTCCCCTTGGAATAGGCATCCCCAACATTCTCATATGAAAAATGTATATATATATGTACGACCAGGGAAGCAGATAACAGGAAGAGAATTCCAAAGTCTAGCTGTCTGAGGGAAGAAATTATTATATGTATATAGAGCACCCCCTTTTTAGTTGGAGGTGGTAGATAAATAAATCCTCCAAATTTAACCGTGAAAATCGTAGGCAGGATACCCACCCGCAATTGATATGGTTAGTGATAGTGTTGATAGGAGAGAAGTGGATTTTTATATCGTGCGCAAGTACAAATCTGACAGGCATGTGTTTATATCTCTAGAAGTACTTGTCTGCACAAAATTTGAATGAGATTTGCGTAATCAGTACAGACGAAAACCTTTAAAAGTGATCATTGTAACGAAAAATGTGGAGGTGGACATAATGTAAAAATTTACCACCCCCAAATGTTAACGTGTGCGCGTGTAAAAGAAATCTAACCGTCTACTGTACTAGTAAATGGCAAAAGTCGTAATTGTAATGAAAAATGTGTAAGTGGACGTAATGTGTTAATCACCCCCTTCCCCCAAAAATGTTAACGTGTGCGCGTGTAAAAAAAATATAACAGTCAACGTTACTATTAAATGTCAAAAACAAAAATAAGCAAAGGTGAACATGTTTTGGTTGATTGTGCATCTTTGCCACCTTGCTATTTTTAAATAGTTTATTCAGGTTAAATTCAAGCTTCACAATATCTTTTATTATTATATTGTTAGGTTGAAGCACACACAAACACCCTGCCCTCCCCATGTTAGAATGGCTTTCAAAATAATAACAATATTTCAGCACGGGGGCAGAAGAGCATAAGTACCCCTGTATTTGTTTCATAGCAGGTTTTAATTTGAGGGGCTGGGGGGGGGGATACTGATAAATGTTGATATCAGAATACCCTGGCCAAATCACTGCAAAAGAAACTATCCGCGTCCACCAAACTTAAACATCGAATTGGAAACTCGAAAACAAAATGAAATTAACTTTATTTTTATTATTACCGGAGAAGATGCTTGTTATTATTTTAGTAAGAACAAATTACTAATTCGTTACCTTTCTTAGTAAAATGAAATAAAACTTAATTCTTTTTTTTTTTTTCCACGTGTATTTGAATAAAATCCACTGAAAATGTAAGAAATAAATAACACAATGCTATTGGTCAAATAACATGACAAATAAGTAATAAACAAGAATTATGTGATCTTGGCCCGAAGGCCAGGGAATCAAAATCTCAAACTTTCAAACTTTTAAATTAACTTGCTTAATTTGCTAAGAATTTTAAAGCCATGAATTTATTTGACAGTTTAAAGGCTTTACCTATTTCCTTTATTTTTTAGGGTTGCGGAGTCAGATGGTAAAAGTCTGACTCCCAAAATTCTTAGGATGCCGACTCTGACTTCTTTGATATCTCCAACTCTCGACTCCTTGACCCCTATGTGGAAATCTATTCTGCAGATCCATATACCAGCCTCCCACATCTATTCAGCATTTTATAATTACTTTTCATGTATATCATTTTATTTTAACATTCAGTTTTATGATAAATATACTCACATATATATTATAGCAGCTCTATTTATTTATTTAACAAAGCATATCACTACTTGGACATAAAAGGCTACTATTTGGGACCATGTCGAGGAAAGATTAACAAGATGTTGGTTTATGTTATAATTTAATTTCTGCGTATCAGTACAACCAAGGAAGCAAATAGCAGGAAGAGAATTCCAAAGTCTAGCTGTCTGATGGAAGAAATGATTAGAATAGAACGTTTTTTGGCATCTAGGGACCTCAACAGTGAAGGGGTGAGATCTTATAACTAAGTGGGTTTGTCAGGGATATGTATAGTGAGGGGATACAAATGCAACGAGTGCATCAGAAAACATTCCATTAAAATATTTGTAAAACAGGCACAGAGATGCAAAATTGCGGTGATGGGACAGGGGCTGAAGCTTAGTTCAGAAAGTGGGACGATTAGATTGACGACTCTGTACAAGAGGGAGAGGCTAGTGGTAGATGAACCAGCCCAGATGTGGCAACAATACTCCATGAATGGGCGAATGGTACAGGATACTCAGGTGTGAGTAGTCTTCTAGCTCGATAGAGGGAACCCACCTTCTTTGCAGCAGTCTTTGCAATGTCCTCTATGTATTTGTTCCAACAAATGTTAGGCCGAGGACTTTGAAGATAGAATTCTCAGTATAGGCGGTTGGAGTGGCGTCTTGTAATTGTTAAAGGAGAGCAGCTTAGTTTTACTACCATTAAATGTTACCATCCAATTGCTGCCCCATTCCATAATGGTCTGGAAGTCATTATCTAAAGATTCTGCCATTGTCTTAGATTTATGTACATCCGTTCTTCCCTCATGCATGTCATAGAGCGTTGTATTATCAGCAAATATACTCATCTCGTTCACAATATTATTAGGGAGGTCATTTTTGAATATCAGGAATAATAATGGTCCAAGGATCGACCCCTGAGGCACTCCTGCATTAATGTTATGCCACTTGAATTTTTGTCTGTCAATGATAACCTGTATGCTTCTATTGTCTAAGATTATATTTAGCATACGTACAGTTATAACGTACAGTTTAATTTTCATTAGCAGCCTTTTGTGCCAGACTTTGTCAAAGGCCTTGGATATATCAAGGGCTACAACTGTGGCTTTGCCCGCCTTATGGTAAATGCGTTCCCAAATGAATGTTAATATCTGCAGTAGAACGACATTGCCTGAATCCATACTGTTTGTCAGAGATTTGCTTTTGCGAGGTGATGAACTAGTGCTTGATTAATTCAGGTCTCAAAAATTTTAATGAAGAGGAGGAAGAGACTAATAGTGGGATAATTGAGAGGGTTTGTTCTTTTCCAAGAATTCCTGTACACTGATACCACAGAGGACACCTTCCAGCTATTAGGGAAGCAAGATTCAGCAAGGCATTTATTGTAGAGTTGGGAAAGTATGAGGGCTAGCTCAGCTGAACATTTCTTAATCAGAGATGAGATCAAGCCCACATGCCTTTGAGGTGTCTAAGTTTTTTATGATATTGCAGACATGATGAGGGGTGATTTTTACATCATCTAATGTGGCTTCAATCCACATAGGGAAGGAGTTGTTTGTTGGCTCTAAGGTGAAGTTGGAGACGAATCGCCGGGCAAGCAGTTCCGCCTTCTCCGTTGCCGTGCATGCAACTTTCTGGTTGTTCCTCAGTGGAGGAATTACTGATTACCCTTTATTCACTACACTATTATAGCTTTTTCAGAAATCATAAGTCTTTTGCAATTCTATGCGTTCCCTGATCATTTCAGCATGCTTTCTTTTGATTGTCGCTATTTCTTTCTTTCTAGTATCTACAAATTTTTGCCTATTTGTATTTGTCTTATGACATACAAACCAGTGGAATACATACTGTCTTTGTGCAATAACAACTACAGTCTGTAGTGAACCGTGGGGGTGAATGGGGCTTGCTATAATACTTCCCTGTGGGAACATCTACTTCAATGCCTGCTTTGCACCATTCAGTTTTCTCATTAGCACACTGTTCAGCAGGAAGAGAGAAGATATCGGTCCATGAGGAATCTCGGCTCTAACGGTTTCCCAGTCAGCCCTGTTGTAGTACCTTGTTGTTTTAAGCAATGATTCCTCACTTTGAGGTTGTGATGTCAACTGATACCATTAGGTGGTCTGCATTTCCAAGTGGACTGTAGGCATTAGTCACACAATCCTTAGGTACTGTGATTATGTGATAAGTCTAGAAGTGAAGCCTGCTGCGGTTCACAATCCGGTAGGCCAGTTGATATCATTACATGTGAAGGAATGGGCTATAAGTAGAGCATCCAGCTGCATCTGTGTAACCTGAGAAACTAAGACAATTTTTATGGTGGACATTAAAGTCACCAAACACATGTATTTGGGTATTACTATCCAAGGAGAGTGTTGCGTCTATACTATCAGAGACATGACTGATTTGAGGAAAAACGGTAGAGAAAATATAAGTAACTAACGCAGTGATGAAATGTTAGTCAAAAGCACATAAAAGTCTGGTCATCTGATTCAAGATTTTTCTCTCTAGTTTAAGGGAGAGTGCTACGAATATAGACTCCAAGCCCATGCATATATCTATTTGAGTCCTTACGGCAAAGAGTGAGGTATCCTGTCATGTTAAAGTAGTTAGAGGGGATTGAAGAGTGTAGGTTTGTTTCACTTAAGATATTCAGGGAGTTTACTAAAAGGTAAGACTCTATATCCTCTAAGCCCACACATATTTGTGAAAGCGAGCCTCAAGGGCGGAGGCAATTAGTTTTGTTTGTGTGGTTGTCTAGTTTTATTGTGATATTTGTTTTGGTTGTCATTTCATTACGTTTTTGTTTAATGTCAGGTTTGAAGAAGAGTGTTAAGCAAAGAGAGCCTGTTTTGATACCAAGTATACACGCACAGTGGTCTATTAGCTAAGTCTTATCTAGAAGTTGTGGTCTCGTGAAAGCCCATCAGATATAGCAGCAGGGTTCCTTTCCATGCGTGATATAGCACTATAATTATCCTAATATTATACAACTGATGATATAGCAGCAGGTCTAAGCGTTACCAAAGAGTTAGGGCGCCTGTACTGTCAGTCGGAAACAGCAGCCAGAAAAACTGTCAATTGGTTACCCTTAACCTCTCAGACAAGATCAGACCAAACAAGTCTAGTAAGCATAAGTGGCATGCAAGCAAACCCAATTTTCTCAGTTTCTGAAAGAAAGGGAGAAATTTAAAATGGAGAAATAGGGGAACGGCGTTCAATGTCCTAGTCAGGAAACAAGGCCAAGCACAGGATGACTTTGGTGAGTCCTAGAGCCTGAGAAAGAAATGTGAAAGCCAGCGATAGACAGAGCCTATCTACTCCTTAAGCAAGTTAGGTTTGCAAATCTGGTATTTGTTCGAGTCACCAGCTCCAGGAAAGTTGTCAACCATGACTGAGGAATCCTCCCTCCCCCAGTTTTATTATTAAAGTTTTCTTTCTCTTAGATGGATGAACTGACAGGATCTACAGGTCCATCACACCAAGAGGGGTAACCATGCACCTGGTTTCTCCACCAGGTATTTCTGCACCCCCACATGGATGAAGATATTGAGTATCTTACTTTAAAGTTTTTCTCTATTCTACATAAATAAGTGTCGTATTGAAGATAGATTCTCTTCTAACATTTTCAAGTACTGTGAGAAAACCAATCTACTCCTGCAACTAATTTGTTTTAAAATAAATGAGTAAGAGATTTAATATGTAAGAGAATAGAAAAAATAAGAAGAAATAGTATCTTTCAAGTACTGTGAGAAAACCAATCTGCTACTAATTTGTTTTAAAATAAATGAATAGGTTATTAGTAATTACTTGAATATATAAAAGAATATAAAGCAAAGAAAACAAAAATGGTGGGACTAGATCTACATAAAGAGGCTCCACACAACACGGATAGAATGATGTTCTTCGAGCGACCCATGTTGGTCAAGCTAAAAGACCAGTGTCTCCACGTGGAATGAATTGGGGTGCAAAGATTAGCATTTATTTGAGAGCAGTAAGAGGGAGGGAGGATCTGCCTTAAGGACCAAATGTGTGCTTTGATTTTAATACTTCCTTCTTTTATTTAATTGGAACGATATAATTTTCGATTTCTGTATTAATAATTTAAAACATACAAACTCATTTACCAAAGGTAATGAATGCTAGAAAAGAGATGCATATTTCCAATTTTTCTATTGTGTCTATACATTTATTGCTAACTATTACTAATATATTACAAACAAATGACATGTGAGAAAAATCTGGGAAAATAGTTTCAAGTGGGTAGATAACACAGAATATAGAAATGGAATAAAATAATAAAATAAATAAATTTTTTTTAGTAATATTTATTTTAAAGGCAGATTAAGGGATGGTTAAAATTTTAAATAGTTTTAAAACTTTTTCTTTCTTTTTTTTTTTTTTTTTTTTAAATGCAAGTCCCTCTTACAAAATTTCATTATCGTATTTTATTGTGGGAAGTAAACTCGTCAGTTAAAATCAATTCAGATAAGAATGGGAGTTTGGAAATGTGGTTAAAAAAAAACACAATAAATCTATCTATATCTATAAAAGTGAACGTGTCTCTGTGTGTGTGTGTGTACATTTCCCTATGCAATAACTCTGTCAATTTTAAGTCTACAGACCCGAAATTTGATATACAGGGTACTGAGATTTGGGAAAACCTTTGTAATCCGTTTTCGGACAGAAATTTGGCTGTTAAGGGGTCAAAGTTCAATGATTTGACCTTTGAGAACTCCTCCGACAATTTTGGGTCTAAACACTTGAAATTTTAGATATAGGTTCCTTGGACATGGATCTAACTTAATAACTTGATTTGAGCCCAAAACAAATTTTAAGGGGTCATAATAGGGGTCAAAGTTAAAAATTTGACCTCTGCGGTTTCTACCAAACTACTCAGACAGTTTCTGGTCTAAACATCTGAAATTTTACATAAAGGGTATTTAGAGATAGGGCAAGCTTTTTAATCGGTTTGGGTCGAAAATTTGAGCTACCAATATAGAAATGTATGTATGTATGTTTGCATGTCTGCCTAAAACTTTTGACAGAGGTAACGGATTTTTACACGATCAGTATCTGTGGTTAAAAGTAAAGAACCTTACCTCATGCATCGTGTGGCTCGTGTTAGGAAAGAAAAAAAAGAAAAGAAAAATGGCCGCCCCCTGGTATTTATGGATTGATGATCACGTGATGTGACGAGAGGGGGAAAGGGGTATGCAAATGAGATGTGGTTGGGTCTCTATAAAAGAGCCGTCTTCTTTATTTTGGCCGTCAGTGTGGAAAGTGCAGAGAGAAGAGAACAGTTGGATTTGAGTTTGAGACTTTTGATATGAGGTTGAGTTCAAATTTAACGTCAAGCTATTCCGGCGCAGTGACAAAAATGGGTGACCGAGTAAGATTGAGCAGCGATATCCTGAGGCCATTTACTGGAGAAGGTGACGTGGTTGCGTGGCTTAACAAGCTGAAGTTGATGGCAAGGCTGCAGAAGATCAAGGATGTGGCCACGTTAATACCAATGTATTTGGAAGGAAGTGCTCTAGCGGTCTATCTAGAAATGAGATAGACGGATCAGGCCATTGTTGAGAGCATTGAAAACCGGTTAAAGACCGCATTTTCCGAGAGCGCGTTTGAGGCTTACAACAAGCTCAAAAGAGTCACCTGGACTGGGGAGTCTGTGGACGTGTACGTGGCAGAGATAAGGCGACTAGCAGGATTGGCTGGATATGGGGGACGCAGCCTTGAGAAGACTGTAAAGCTGGCGCTTGTAACTGGTTTCCCTGATCGCATCTCTATGGAACTGCAACGACTTACTGATATTGAAACCATGGAGGTGGAGGAGATTCTAAGGTATGCTAGAGTTTTGGCGAAACAATCCAGTGAGCTGGGGGCGGTCGCAGCTGCTGTGGCAAGCAGAAAGGAGTGACCAGTGATGAAGCAAGGCCGTGAATTTATCGGTAAATGCTTTCAATGTCAAGGACCACACCTGATGAGAGACTGTAGGGATCCACGGCCAGACATCATCTGTTTTCGGTGTGGCCAAGTAGGGCACATTAGCAGGAATTGCCCTTCGCTTCCGGGAAACGAGTAAAGGGGTGCTATTGCACCAGTAGTCACCCCTTTTATACTGAACAGGCGTATGAGAGTTTGTTGCCACAGTTAGTGATCACAATCAATGGAAAGAGGGCTAGAGCTCTTGTTGATACTGGATGTACAACAACGAGCATCGCCAACTCTTGGAATGGAACCAGCAACGTTAGAGCGGTGGATGGCAGAGAAGTGGAATGCTGTGGAGAGGCCGATGCGGAGATGGTAGTAAGGAATATGCCATTGCGGCTAAGAGTGATCGTGCTGGATAGACTGGTTGCAGGAATTGATGTGGTGCTGGGCCTGGACGTGATAGACCGACTGGGAGGAGCTACTATTGCTAAAGGCAAGGTGAAGTTTGGCAATCAGAGTGCACCGGGAATAACAGGAAGTGTAACCAGGGGTGATACCAACCAACCGTCGAAACCCCAACCATGTCTGATTGAGGATGATGACTTTCGAGCCTGCTTCGATGGCAAAAAATGGATGGTAGAATGGCGATGGACCGCGTAGCCACCTGTATTGATGAATCATGTCAGCTGCTACAAAAGCACACTGAAAGGAACTGCGGAACCGCAGTTTGAAAAAGAAGTTGAGAGATAGATGAAGGAAAATTAATGCCGTGGTCAGGGAAAGTTGAAGGAATTTTGCCACTCATAGCTGTGGTCCAACCTATTAAGAAGAAAGTTAGGCCAGTGTTGGATTTCCGTGAGCTGAACAAGTTTGTCGCTTGTCACACAAAGGACGGAATCGACGTGTGTGAAGAAGTCGTAAGGAAATGGAGGAGGATGAAGCAGGCAACTAAAATTGTGGACCTGAAGTCAGCCTACCTCCAACTTCATGTGGATGAGAAATTGTGGAAATATCAATTGGTAGAGTACAAAGGTTAAGTTTATTGTCTGACCAGATTAGGATTTGGTCTGAACTCCGCACCAAAGATAATGACGGCAGTTCTTAAGACAGTGTTGGCCAAAGACGATGCAGTGAAGTGAGGCACTTGCTCTTACATCGACGATGTACTAGTGGACAAAACAGAGGTGACTGCAGAAAGGGCGAGAGAGCATATCAAAACATATGGACTGACGACAAAACCGCCTGAGTCACTGGAAAACGGAATGGCTTTGGGATTTCGACTACAGAACAATAAGGCAGGAAAATTGATGTTTGGGTGAGGAAATGAGATCCCTGAAGCCAAGGTTGACCTAGCCAAGAGAGAGCTTTTCTCTATATGTGGAAAGCTGGTTGGCCACTACCCAATAGCTGGATGGCTGCGAACTGCGTGCAGTTTTATTAAAAGGCAGACTGGGACAGACAGTTAGGAAGATGCAGTTGATTAAAAAGTGCTTCTCATGATACAAGAAGTCATTGCAGAAGTGAAAAAAATAGACTCTGTGAGAGGAGAATGGCATGTAAAGGAGGGCCATGAAGGGGTGATATGGACTGATGCCAGCAGTATAGCATTAGGGGTATTATTGGAAATAGGAGAAGTGGCTGTTGAAGATGCTGCTTGGCTACGCAAAAAGGATGAAAGCGCCCATATCAATGTTGCGGAACTCGATGCTGTGATGAAAGTGTTAGTTTTAACTAAACAAAAAATATGTGAATAAACACAATTGCCCAATTACATCTACACATTTATTATACACTGACAAACATTTAAACAACAATAAAACAATACAATAGCGACAGTTCGATAAGACTCACCGACTGGTGGAAAAAGTTCTCAGAGCTCACCTCGTGGTGGAACGAAGGTTCTCCTCTTCTTGAGAGGGAAAGGCAACACGTCTGCCCGTGACCAAAGGGAAAAAACAAGCCTTAGAGCAGGGGCAGATTACTCCTCCCCGGTGTCCTCTAATTTTTAGTCCCCTACAACACTCCCCCCAAAATACGGAGTACTTTATTGAATGTTGTGAGAGGATGGTTCTTAATTTTATTTTTATTTCGGACTATTAGTCTCATCTTTATTAGTTGTTTTTTTTAATCTTTTTATTGGTTCACAACGTTTCGGCCAACTTCCTCTGGCCTTCGTCAGGTGGTAACCGCGACGGATAGGAACTTCGAATCTCCTAACTGCATTCTCAGCCATCACTGCCATCCGTAGTTGTTGTCGTCTCACCACATTTTTGACCAATTACCTCTGGCACGCTTTGGGTGGGATTGAAACCGCTATCTTCAGACAATGTTCATCTGGAACCGTAGAGATTCAACGTCTCTATCAACTGCGCCACGGGCCCCGAAGGGCGATCAAGGTTGGATTCTTTAATCTTATAAATCCACATTTATTTATTATCTGATCTTCCATAGTTGCAGTTACCACCTGACGAAGGCCAGAGGAAGTTGGCCGAAACGTTGTGAACCAATAAAAAGATTAAAAAAAAACAACTAATAAAGATGAGACTAATAGTCCGAAATAAAAATAAAATTAACATAAAATGCTCATCTCAAAATAAAAAATTCCAATTAAGGAATAATATATATATATACCAATCGGTACGGACCCGACTATGGAAGATCAGATAATGAATAAATGTGGATTTATAAGATCAAAGAATCCAACCTTGATCGCCCTTCGGGGCCCGTGGCGCAGTTGATAGAGACGTTGAATCTCTACGGTTCCAGATGAACATTGTCTGAAGATAGCGGTTTCAATCCCACCCAAAGCGTGCCAGAGGTAATTGGTCAAAAATGTGGTGAGACGACGACAACTACGGATGGCAGTGATGGCTGAGAATGCAGTTAGGAGATTCGAAGTTCCTATCCGTCGTGGTTACCACCTGACGAAGGCCAGAGGAAGTTGGCCGAAACGTTGTGAACCAATAAAAAGAAAAAACAAAAAAAAAACAACTAATAAAGATGAGACTAATAGTCCGAAATAAAAATAAAATTAACATAAAATGCTCATCTCAAAATAAAAAAAATTCCAATTAAGGAATAATATATATATAGGATGGTTCTTTTTTTGTTTTTTTTATGTAGAGACAAAGTCTCTTAAATGGGCAGGCCATTTTACCTGTCTGCCCGAACGTGTTTTTTTATAAGGGCGTTTTTCCAATGTCACTTCGACTGGCATCCTTTGTGAGGGATCTACTTCTAAATATGCATCCTCAAGTGTTGCGGGTTTCAACCTGTCAATTGAGATATTTTGTTCTTCGTCCTTAATGAGGACGCTGAAATACTTCTTGTTTTTCTTGTTGACTTTAAAAGGTCCACGGTATGGTGGTTGCAGGGTATGCAACCTAGCTGTATCGCGAACAAACACATGTGCATGTCTCTAGTGCCTTTGGCACATATGTGTTAGCGCACTTGTTTATTCCTGATGGGGAATATGCAATTTTGGCCATGGTTCTTGTCAGTCTATCAACAAATGATGCAGGGTTCCAAACTTTATTTGGTGTATCACAAAAGTATTGTGCTGGCAGGCGTAGTGTGGTACCATACAGCGCTTTTGCTGCTGAGCAATTCATATCCTTCTTCACTGCTGTGCGCAAACCCAGCAAAATTAGAGGAAGGTATTCTAACCACTTTGTATTGCTGGTAAGCACTGTGCGTAAAGAGGCCTTTAGGCTGCGATGCAGACATTCGACTGCTCCATTTGCTTGTGGATGATATGCTGTCGTGTGTATACTTCTGGTGCCCAAAAGTCCTGAGAGTTTATAAAACAGTTTGGACTCTAACTATCTACCTCTGTCAGTTATCACATTTTTCGGGACACCGAATCTTGCTACCCATCCAGCGAGGAAAGTTCTGGCTGTTGTGTATGCTGTCATATCCGGCATTGGTAAGGCTTCAAGCCACCTTGAAAATCTGTCGACACATGTCAAAAGATAGCATTGGCCTTCACATGTCGCAAATGGACCGGTGATGTCGAGGTGTATGTGCTTGAACCTCTCATCAGGTACTGGAAATGTGCCTAGTGGCGCACGTGTATGTCGACCGACCTTGGCCTTTTGACACTGCACGCACTTCTTTGTCCATTCTCGCATGTCTGCTCTCATCCTCGGCCAGACATACCTGTCTGTCATCAAACGTATCAATGCATTGGCCCCTGGGTGTGATAACCTGTGTACCATGTTGAATATATCTTTCCTTAAGGATGCTGGAACATATGGGTGCAGTTTGTTAGTGCTGATATGATAAGAAAACCTGGCTACACAAGGAAAGAGACAGGGCTCCAGCATGTTGTGCAGTAGAGAATTTAAAAGACCTGCATAACCTGCATCATTTTGGAAAGGAACGGACCCTTTACCTGGCAAGAAAAGTAAACCCGCACGTCACAATGCAAGACGTCCAAAAGGTGGTGGAACAATGTAGGGAATGCCAATCAATCGACCCTGCACCGGCTAGACATGAAAAAGGGGAACTGCATGTTGAAGAGAATTGGCGGAGATTGGCCATTGACATCACACATTATCAACATGAACCGCATGTAACTATGATTGATTGTGGGCCTGGGAGAGTTGCGATATGCCGGAAAATCAAGAATGAAACAGCAGTAGAGGTAAAGAGAGTTGTCAAGGAGGTTTTTATGGAAAGGGGGCCAGTAGAAGAGGTGTTGGTGGATAATGGTATGTCTTTCCGCTCGGAAGTTTTTAGAGACTTATGTGCGAAGTGGAATGTGGGGCTATATTTTAGAGCTGCATACCGTCCAAGTGGAAATGGAATTATAGAGAGGCACCATCACACTATAAAAGCTGTGGCATCCAAAAGCCAGATTTTGCCTCAAGAAGCAATTTTTTGATACAATATGACGCCGAAGGCTGGTCAAGACGAAAATTCAGTGCTGCACCGGTCTATTTTTTCTTATGAATGCCGACATCAATTAGCTGTAACACAGAGAGAAGAACAGGCCTGCGTGGACATCGTAGTTGGTGAAGAGGTGTGGGTGAAACCACCCAATTCTCATTGCACGACTCACTGGGGAAAAGGTACAGTGACTGAAGTACTCTCCAAAAACAAGGTAGTGATTGACGGAATGCCTCGTCACATTTTAGATATACGGAGAGTCTCCTTGCCATCAGAGGAAGGGGAGGTTGATGCTGATGTTGAAGTGTCTGAAGAAGAGCCTCTTCGACGATCGCACTGTGAACAAAGATGCCCAGCATGGATGGCGGACTATTATACTAATTATTGATCTTAGAGCTCAAAGGGGCGTGTGGTTAAAAGTAAAGAACCTTACCTCCTGCATCGTACGGCTCGTGTTAGGAAAGAAAAAAAGAAAATAAAAATGGCCGCCCCCTGGTATTTATGGACTGATGATCACGTGATGTGACGAGAGGGGGGAGGGGTATGCAAATGAGATGTGGTTGGGTCTCTCTATAAAAGAGCCGTCTTTTTTATTTTGGGCGTCAGTGTGGAAAGTGCAGAGAGAAGAAAACAGTTGGATTTGAGTTTGAGACTTTTGATCTGAGGTTGAGTTCAAATTTAACGTCAGTATAGTTTTGAAGTTCGACCTTTCAGATGACAAATATCGAAAAATTTGCTAAATAAATTAATTTCTTCACCTTCAACTGGGCACTTTTCTACAGGGAGGGGTCGCTTTCTTCGCCAATATTTTCGAAACTCATCCCCTCTTTTGGATTGTCTAGCCTTAATTTAAACCTACGTCACTTCCAGTTTGGTGGTGGTCGTAACAGCAAAGACGTCACATTTTTTTCTCGTTCTTTTCCTTCTTCGCAATACAGGTTCGAGCCTGTCTTCCTATTACCACTTTTTTTTTTTTTTGCTCAACACACACCTCCAAACACCCGGGCAACGCTGGGCACCCATGCTAGTACATTTAACAATATGAACTAATTTTATAGAATAAGTTAAGATAACGAAGGAATAAAAAATTAAAAATTAAATTTTATGCTTTTGGTTCAAAAGGGACTACAATATTTCAGGATAAGGAAACCCCTGTAGACCATGGCATTTCGAAGCCAAACGCTTCTCATCAAAAGAGGGAGTAAAGACACATTATACAGAGAAGAAATTTTTTAAAAGATAATATTGCTTTTATGGAAAGCGGATTCAAGGAAAAACATGATGCTGTACTGAGACTAAAGCCGATTCCAGGACTGCCAGCAATCACTGTAAAAGAGTAATAAAGAATGTGAGAGAGTTGTATGCTTAGTCTGTTAACACCAAAGTAGCTGAGCAGTGGTTTGGTGCCTACCAGTTTTGGCAAATAGCAAACAGGATCCTGAACAGAAGCATGTGCTTCCTTAACCATCATCAATGGACCCGCAGTAATCTTGTCAGCATCAGACAAAGCCAAGAACTTTGCAACTAATTATACCATATGCGACCAAGGCCGTCAACCCCTGTATTTCCTCTTGTATTAGAAAACACGCTATGCAACATAGAAATATCTGTGCGTGATGTTGCCAAGCTAATAAAGAACCTTGATTCCAGTAAAACAACTGGCTCATATGGCATTCCAATTATAGTGCTGAAAAAGCTTCAACCAGAACTTTCTTTTTTTTTTTTTTTTACATAGGCATCACCACATTATCAAGGCCAAGAGGTCACTCAAGGATAAGGGTTAAAGAGTGTACAGTAGAAATTGGACAATATAGTAATCATTAGTAATGAAAATTTGGTAAATTTGATAACTTATATGGAACAGCTCATCAAGAACTTATTTACGTTAGACTTGAAGACAACCATATTGTAGTCAGCAGGAAAACGGAAGACAATTCCACAGGCGTGCAGTTCTAAGAAAGAAGCTTTGTTCATGAAATCTACGTTTAGGTTTAGGCACAGATAAAGAGTGGGGGGAATTATTGATAGTGTTTACAGCTAGACGAGTGTTTCTTGTGAAAGTTTGGCGAGGGGGGACCATAGATTGAAGCTCAGTCGAACACTTTCCATGAAAATAACGATACATCAGAGACAAACTCGCAACATCTCTTCTGTGAGATAGAGGTTGCAAGGAAGAGAAAAGGACATCTCCTACGAGGCTACAAAGTCTATTTTGAACTCTATCAAGGCAGGACAAGTCCTTTCTAGCAGCTCCTGCCCAGATGTGGCAACAGTATTCCATCCTTGGACGTACTTGGCTCTTATATAGATAGAGAATAGCATCAGCAGAGAGATATCTACTGGATCGATAGAAAGTTCCCACCATTTTTCCAGCGGCCTTGGCAACAGATTTGATGTACGTGTTCCATTTAAGATCAGGAGTAATGGTCAAGCCAAGAAGCTTGTCAAAACTCGAGGCCTCCTGAAGACGAGAGCCATTCATTTCAATTGATGCCAGATGTGGATCAGAATGTTGATGATGTAAAGAGAGAAGCTTGGTTTTAGATGCATTAAAAGTAACCAGCCACTCCTTACCCCATTGTACTACGTGCTCAAGATCAGAGGAGAGAGAATTGGAGAGAACTTGGTCGTTTACTGTCTTAGATGTGCTACCATAAATGGTAGTGTCGTCAGCATAAATGTCTACAAATGATGTAAGGATGTGATTTGGAAGATCATTAATGTAGATCAGGAAAAGAGTTGGGCCCAGGATGGACCCCTGAGGGACACCGGCATTAATACTGTGAGCTTCTGATTTTTTGCCCCTCAACTACTACTCTTATGAACCTATCAGAAAGAAATGATTTAATAATTGAGAAGACATTTCCAGCAATACCATAGCTAGAGATCTTATAAAGTAAACCCTTATGCCATACGCTATCAAAGGCCTTAGATATGTCAAGAGCAATTGCCCTAGAAAGGTTGCCTCCGTCGAGAGATTTGCTAATCCTATGAGATATAACTGTAAGCACATCTGCTGTAGATCTAGCAGAACGGAAACCATATTTAGTGTCACTAAGAAGGTTATTTTTGTTGAGATGGTTGATTACTTCTGTATTTAACACAGATTCCAGCAACTTACTCATGACGCAAAGGAGACTTATTGGCCTGTACTGAGAGGGGGATGAGCGATCACCTGAATTCTTAAATACAGGGCATACTGATGAAATTTTCCAGGGAGATGGGAAACTATTCTCCTTAAGACAACGTTTAAACAGTTTTGTAAGTATGGGCGCTAGTTCAGGTTGAAGTTTTTTGAGTACTATAATTGGAATACCGTCAGGGCCAGTTGCTTTACTGGAATCAAGGTTTTTGATTAGCTTGGCAACATCACGTACAGATATACGTATATCACATAGCGTGTTTTCTGATACAGGAGGAAATATTGGGGGTTGGCGGCCTTGATCGCAAAGGGTAGAATTAGCTGCAAAGTTCTTGACAAAGAGTTTGGCTTTGTCTGATGCTGACGAGATTACCTCAGGTCCATTGATAATAGTTGGGATGGAGCACACGCTTCTGTTCAGGATTCTGTTTGCTATTTGCCAAAACTGGTGGGAACCAAGCCGCTGCTCAGCTACTTTGGACTTAACAGATTGAGCATACAACTCTCTTGCATTCTTTATTACTTTTTTACAATGGTTGCTGGCAGTCCTGAAAGCGGCTTTAGTTTCCATACATCTATTACGTTGGAAACAGTGGAAAAAGTGATTTCTGTGCGCAATCGCAGCAGCACATTCTGGAGAGAACCATGGCTGGCTGTTAGGTTTTTGCTGAAACTTTTTTGAGGGTATGAAACGGTCAATACCTACAATTAACCATTCCGTCAGGTCTAATACTATAGAGGACACATCCTTTTTAAACATGGAATACAGAGGTAGATCAGATATAAATGTACGGAAGCTATCCCAGTCAGCCTTAGTGTATCGATATACTGTACGATGGAAAGGTACGTCTGGGAACTTATTACATTTCATTTTTATCTTAATTGATACGACAGAGTGGTCGGAAGATCCAAGAGGCGACAGAACAGAAACTGAACATAGTTCAGGGCAAGTTGTGAGAAAAAGGTCTAGTAGGCTCGCATACTACTGGCCGTCATTGTCGGGCACACGGGTGGGTTCCTGAACAATCTGAGTGAGGTCATAGGCAATGGAGAAATCATGACAGAACCTCCCCTCATCATCGGTCTTGTTTGAGTGGGTCAACCATTCGACGTTGTGAACATTGAAGTCTCCACATACGTGAATGTTAGCTGAAGGATAAGCAGATAGGACTTGGTCAATTTTCTCAGATATGCTTTGAAAGATAGTAACTCCGCTGTTATGAGGGTGATAGAGAGTAAATATAAATGCCATAATGTGAGCTAAAGCAACCCGGAAGCACATATAGGGTAAGTTAGGATCTTCCCTGGATATGTCCCTACCACATGGAAAGCTATCTTTAATATAGGCACATATTCCATGCCCATGGCGATCTTGGGAGTCAGATTTAGAAGTTAAGTTAGAGTATCCTTTAATTGCGAACTCTTCTAGGGAAATAGCCTGTCCAATGCCAGTTTCACTTAAAAATAAAAGGTCTGGTTTAGTCTCCTGTAATTGGGTTTTAATCTCTGGAAGGTTAGAACGTAGACCCCTGATGTTGGAGAAGGAGACATGGTAGTAGGGGTCTACGTTGGAAGTTGGAGAACTGGGTTTAATCATGTATTTTTTTCTTGAAACTAGCTTCCATACTTACAAAGCTGTTTAAGTTTACTTCTCAACACCCTGGAAAACCTCACCAGTATGCCCTGTATTTAAGAATTCAGGTGATCGATCATCTTCCTCTCAGTACAGACCAATTAGTCTCTTGTGCGTCATGAGTAAGTTGCTGGAATCCATGTTAAATGGAGAAGTAGTTAATCACCTCAGCAAAAATAACCTTCTTAGTGACATGCAATATGGTTTCCATTCTGTTAAATGTGCTAACAGTTGTGCAGATGTACTAACGGTTACATCTCATAGGATTTGTGAATCTCTCAATGGAGGCTTAAAGTAGACTTTAAAGGTCTTTGATATTGCCAAGAGCAATTATGCTCTTGGCAATGTCAAAGACCTTTAAAGGGCTACTTCACAAGATCTCTAGCTACGGTGTAGCTGGAAATGTTTTCTCTATTATTAAATCATTACTCTCTGATAGATTCATAAGAGTAGTGGTTGATGGGCAGAAATCAGAAGCTCACAGTATTAATGCCAGAGTCCCTCAGGGGCCCAACTCTCTTCCTAATCTACATCAATAATTTTCAAAATCACATCCTTACATCATTCATAGGCATTTATGCTAATGACATTACTATCTATGGCAACACATCAAAGGCCATAAATGACCAAGTTCTCTCTGATCTGGAGCACGTGGTGCAGTGGCAAAAGTTAATTTTAATTCATCTAAAACCAAGCTTCTATCTTTACATCATCACCGTACTGATGCCCTTTCTGACATCAATTGAAATGAACGGCTTTCATCTTGGGGAGGCTCAATATTTTGACAAGCTTCTGGGCTTGACCTTTACTCCTGGTATGAGATGAAACACGTACATCAAATCCGTTGCCAAGGTTGCTGGTGAGATCCTCCTGCACTCCAGTAGATATCTCACTGCTGATGCAATTCTGTACCTATATAAGAGCCAGGTACATCCCAAGATGGAGTACTGCTGCCACATCTGGGCAGGAGCTGCTAGAAAACTCTTATCATGCCTCGACAAAGTTCAAAATAGACTTAGTAGCAGAGTGGGAGTGCCCTTTTCTCTTTCACACAGAAGAAACGTTGCAAGCCTGTTTCTGCTTTATTGCTATTTTCATGGCTTGTGTGAGCTCCGATCTATGTTCCCCCCCCCCTGGCCAAACTTTCATCAAAAACATCACCTAGCTGAAACTACTATTAATAATTTCCCCACTCTTTATCTGTGCCTAAACCTAAATGTAGATTCCATGAACAAAGCTTCTTTCTTAGAACTGCACGCCTTTGGAACTCTCTTTCATTTGCCTGCTTTTCAGCTAACTACAATTTGATCATATTCAAGTCCAACATAAACAAATTCTTGATGAGCCTTGACTACAATTTGATCCTATTCAAGTCCAACGTAAACAAATTCTTGATGAGCCATCCCTTTAATCCAATTTACCAAATTTCCACTACTAACAATTACTATGATATTGTCCCATTGCCTTCTGTACACTCACTAGCCCTTATCCTCAAGTGGCCTTCAGGCCTTGATAAGTGATGACTCCTATGTAAAAAAAAAAAAAAAAAAAAAAATGCTATAAAGGGCTATAGTGCCATGCATTGCTTCTTATTGATTTATGCCTGTTTTTTTTTTGTTTTTGTTTTTTTTGCGGGGGGGATAAGATTGTAATTCCGGATCGATCACGGACTAATCCAATTGCCAAAAAATTAATCCTTTATTCTTAGACAAAAAAAAAAACAATTGCTCTTCTCCCCAAGCTGATAAAAATCACATACTTCGCACATACCTTGGAAGGTGGGGGGGGGGTAGCTTCTGGGCCTAAACTTTAGTAGGCTGACCTTTTTAAAAATCGATAAATACTAAACATCTATAGATTTTTATTGCTAAGGCATGCATTAGCTTAACCTATATTTATACTTTATAGAATATCTATAAAATAGATACCTATTAGCCATAGTTTGTGCCCAGATTATAAGTGATCTTAACTAGCAACTATATCTTTCTTTTATTTAGATGAGATAAAGTACTGGTGATTATCTTTACATGAAAACTAACACCTAAAGCACATTTCAAAACGCATCCTAATCCTTATACTATAATTTCCAATTAGTCACTAATCCACGAACCATATTTGATCTTTTCTTAACCCTAGTAGATATAAACCTTTGATCTACAAAATCTTTCAAAATGTAACCACATCTCCCAACCTTAATCCTATTCTGAGGAGTGTAACTTTAAAGCAGATACTAATTCTTTGATACTAACTCTATTAATCCTAACTATCCATGTGGGGGCATAGAAATACCTGGCTTTGAAACCAGGTGTGGGGAAACCCCTCTGGGTGGTGATGGATCCATAGATCTGGTCAGGATATCCATCTAGGAGAAGGAAAACTCCAATTTGAAACCTGTGCCTCATACGTCTTGGCACCAAACAGTTTGTAAACCTGTATCTCATACGTCTTGGCACCAAACAGGGGACGGAGGCCTCCTCAGTCCTGGATGACAACCTCCCTAGAGCTGGTGACTTGATCAAATCACCGGTTTGCAAACCTAAACAGCTTAATGGGTAGATAGACTCTGCCTATTGCCCGGCTTCCATACTCCTTCTATGCCAGGAGCAGAGGTACAGCCGCAAGAACTCATTAGAGATGCCCAGTGCTTAATCTTGTTTCCTGACTAGGGCAATGAATGCCCTTCCCCCAAGTTGCCTTATTTCCTTCCCCTATACCTGGGCATCTTGGGGATGCTTGTTTACCGTATATGCTAACATGATTGGACTGGGCCATTCCTGTCGGACAGGTTTAAGGGTACTGGTTTGACAGTTGCTGGTTCCAACTGACAATACAGAGGCTCTAACTTTTTGGTAGCATTTAGAGTAGCTGTTCTATCATCAGTTGTATAATATTGGGATGTTTGTTATGCCATGTCGCGCATGAAAAGGAATCCTGCGCTCACAGCTGACAGGGATGTCATTAGAGATCACATCAGAGACGCCCCCATAGGGAAATATTTTTTATCTTCCTGCAGAACAGTATGCAAATGAGACTACTGAATGGTTCAAAGCAGCAATTGAAGCACATGTTCCTACATGGAAGTTTTATAGCAAACACCACTCTTCCCAATGATTTACTTCTACTTGCGCAGCTGCCATTGCTCAGGCAACATGCATACCAGATTTATTTGGCAGAAGTCCTGTACAAACAGACAAAAGTTTATAGAAGCTAGAAGTAATTGTAAGAAAGAAGTAGCGACAGCTAAGAGAGAATATACTTAAACCACCAGGAAACGCATTGAAGTGCAGAAATTAGGAACTCGTGATTTCTGGAAAATCTATAATAGTGGGCAATCAACAATACTCCCACTATCAAACAATCATGAGGTTGTTTGCAACTGAGAAAGCTAACATGCTTGGCTTTCAGTTTGCCTCAAACTCTACCTTAGACCCAGCAAACCATTACCTCCCTGATTTTCCTCTGCAGACAGAAACCACAGTAGATGATCTGAAAATCACCCCTTCTCAAGTGCATGATATCATAAAAAATCTAGACATCTCAAAGCATGTGGACCTTATCTCATCCCAGCTTTGTAATTAAAAAAATGACCCGCTGAGGTTGGTCCAGTTCTCTCTAAACTCTTTTACAAATTCCTTAACAAATCTTGCTTTCCTGACAGCTGAAAAATTGCTTCTGTGGTACCTGTTTACAATAACTCCGACAAAAGAACTGACCCATTAAATTATTGCCCAATTAGCCTCCTTCCTCTTTTCGACAAAATATTTGAGTCCTTAATTAATCAAGCTCTGGTCCACCACCTTACAGCTGCTAAACTTCTGTTTGACCATCAATATGGATTTAGGCAAGCTCGTTCTACTGCAGATATCCTAACTGTAATCTCTGAATGTATATACTATGTACTGGATAAGGCAGGGGAAGGGAGGGCAGTGCCCTAGATATATCTAAGGCTTTTGACAGGGTATGGCACAATGGTCTTCTCATGAAAATAAAATCCTATGATATTACTGGACGAATGCTTAACATAATTAAATCCTTCTTAAATGAGAGAAGAATCCAGGTTGTCCTCGATGGGCGTACATCCAAACAATGATATAAATGCGGGTGTACCTCAGGGATCGATCCTTTGATGGTTATTATTTCTGATATTCATAAATGACTTACCTGATAAAATTGTTTCTGACATGGGTATATTTGCCGACAACACCACGCTCTATGGCAGGCACGTGGGGAAAACTAATAAGCAAATATCTAAGGTAATGTCAGAAACCCTAGAGGAAGACCTTCAGTCTGTAGTGGAATGGGGTCTAAAATACGTTTCAACGTTGCAAAGACAAAGCTTGTTTCTTTTAATAATTACATAAAACCTTCTAAACCACCAACAGCTAAGGCTAAAGATACATTACCTGAAAGTACTTCATTCAAACTCCTCGGCTTAACTTTCACAGGGAATATGACAAGAATAAAAAAGCATTGGAAATGCAAAAGGATATAGGGATGGTATGCCAAAAAGTATACAAACAAGATAGCTATGAATGGCTAGGCACATGGAAATAGAATTGCATCCAAAGTATAGCCCTATAGCTTTTCTCCAATCTTCATTCCGTGCCATCATTGGATGCAATTCTATTTCCATGTGCCTAGCCATTCATAGCTATCTTGTTTGTATACTTTTTGGCATACCATCCCTATATCCTTTTGCATTTCCAATGCTTTTTTATTCTTGTTAATTAGTATTTTTACTTACAGTCTTATTTTTAAACTTACATTCATGATAGTATTGTCTTTTTTAGGAGACGGCTCATTGCCGCCTCCATTAGTAGCAGGTCGCTTCCTGCTGGGTTTTAGGTCTTTGGGTTTTGGGCCTTAGGAGTTGCCTCTTGGTCCTCCATCGGTTCTATATTACATAGAGAGTGCTACCGCCTCTCTGATAAAACAGTTAGAGTATTATAAAGTTCTAAAATGTTCATACCTTCACTATTAAATTTTTCTTGACTTTCTTGCAGTTTCTTTTGCGGTTAATTTAACTTATTTCCTTTGGCATTTGGTGAGTTCTTAGAAGAACTGGTCTGATCTACTTTTCTTAGCGAGCGAAGAGATTCAGCTGCATTTAACAATGGTTGCTATAGTGTATTTTTGCGCATGCGTGAGAATTTCAAGTTTCCTCCTTATTTTTCAATAGTTTGACAGTAGTCATGTGTCTTTCTGCCAAGAGCGACAGATGTCAGTGTTAGCCGTGATCGTCTAGAGGTTAGGACCCCCACGTTGTGGCCGTGCTAACTTAGGTTCGAATCCTGGTCACAGCATTGATATTTTGTACATATTTTACAGTCCAAAATCTGAAGAATTATTTGTTTTTATAACATTGTTTTTTGACGTCATACTTGCTGATAGGTTACTCTTATAACAATTTTGATCAACTGAGATAAAGATTTCGTGGTTTCATTAACGCTGGTGGGTTACTGTTTAAAAAAAAAACCTTAACGTTCACCTCAAATATTCAGCGTCCAAGAAATATACGCCACTGGCAAACTGGAACGTCTGTGAGCATCCGGTGTATTATTTGGAGCTGTCCCTTTTGAGAGAAGTTCCGTGTTCGAAGTGGTCTGTATACATTGGGTATATAGTGTTTAAAACTTGTTATTACACGTAATCTTATTTAATTATGGAGTTAGCTAAAAAGCGATGGGTCACTGCACTTCTCCGTGTAAAGAGCAGTCGATTGATGCTTGAACTGTTGTCAGAGACCGTTCGTACACCGAGATACATCGTCTCAAAAGAAAGAAGAAAGAAGAAAGAAGAACAATTGGCCATTTTTGTACCCTTTTTTCTGCTCTCTTTTGACATTTTAACCGACGTTCTGACACTCGCTGGATTCGTAAGACACTTCTCTGTAAGAATATGTGCTTTTTGAAACTTATAAGTTGATTTTAGTTGAGATTTGGATAGTTTTGTTTTGTAGGCGTATATAGGCGTGTACGGGCCATCCCTATATAGAGAGTGCTACCGCCTCTCTGATACATCGAGATCATTGCCAAGGCTGCTGCGAAGAAGGTGGGCTCTCTCTATTGTGCTAGAAAGTTACTTACGCCTGAAAGTATCCTGTACTTCTACAAAACCACCATTCACCCATGTATGGAGTATTGTTGTCACATTTGGGCTGATGCATCTGCTACTAGTCTCTCGCTCCTGGACAGGGTTCAAAAGAGAGTCATCAACCTGATATATCGTGAACTGTCATCTAAGTTTCAGCCCCTGTCCCATCGACGAAATGTTGCATCCCTCTGCTTGTTTTACAAGTATTTTAATGGTGGATGCTCTGACGAATCATGAGCCCTTGTACCCCCTTGATGAAAATACCCCCCACAAACCCGACAAGCAGTGAAGTCGGACTCTTACACAGTAGAAATCCCTAGACGTAAGAAAACCTTCTACTCTAATAGCTTCTTCCCCCGAACAGTTAGACTTTGGAATTCTCTTCCGGATTCCTGCTTCCCCAACTGTACTGACATGCAGAAGTTCAAGTGTAATGTGAACAAACATCTTGCTACTAAACTCCCTACATAGTACCCTTGCAATTTAGGTCTCTGATAGTAGCTCCCTACATCAAAGTGGCAATGTGCCTTGTTTGGGGTGAAAATAAAAACTGATAAAACCAAACAGGAAAACCATGTAAAAAATAAATTTATTGGACTTAAGGAGTCAGTCAGATAAAAATTTCTAACTCCAACTCCCAGTACTCTTAGAAATCCAACTCCGACTCGAGCTAAGACCTCCAACTCCTTCCAACTCCGATTCCGACGCCACAACCTTGCTCAGAAGCCTTTAAACTGTCGAATAGAAAGTCCTGGCTTTAAAATTCTTAGCAAATTGTCATAATAAAAATATAGTTTGTTTCATTTTATTTTCGAATTTCTGGTTCAATATTTAAGTTTTATGGACACGGATAATTATTTTTAGCAGTGATTTGGCTATGGTAATACGATAATAAATGAGAATTAGCTAAGAATATTAAAGCCATGAATTTTTATCCGGCAGTTTCGTTTCTTCTGTGTAAACAAAGAAAATTTAATTGTTTGTTAATAATTCCAAGCACATATTGAGAAGACTGTTTTTATAATTATTTTACTTGCACACGTAAGTTCCTTGAAATAAGGCTATCAGTAGTAAACTGTCTGTTTATGAGTAGTGAATAGTGTTTATTTTTTATTTATTTATTTTTTAGCGTTTGCTAGTGTGTCCTGTGAATAGCGACAGAAGTGTAGATAATCAATATAGGAAAATGGGACCATATTTATCAATTTTTTACCTGTAAATGTTTGGTGTAATATGAGGTTTACAATATGTAAATGTCTGTTTTTGAATAATTAATAATCGGTAAATGTTGGCCGTTTTAACGTTAGTGTTTCCTGTGAAAACGATGCCATGTTTGTCAAATATTAGAAGTGTTTGTTAATGTAGGAATTCATTTCATTCTGGAATATGGGAATGTTCGGTTTCAGCCAATCGTAAAAGCTGGAAAATTGTCAGGGAGAAGTTAGTAATTTTAATGCGGAAATCAGAAGGAATATGTTATGCCTATGTATGTAATCATCCAGTAAAGGAAGGTGTGATTTAACTGTAGTAGAAAAATGCAGAATAGTACAACTGGTAGCAGTGGTAGGACTAAATATATAGAGAGAAAACTAGGGACTTCTTTCTCTTATAAAGTTGCGATTGTGATAGCTGTTCTCCACAGATAGAATCTAGCATTTTAATATCACTACTGAATGTGTATGTAACAGCATGCAAAAGTTACATAAGATGGTGGTAATAGTTTAGAAATACCATAGCCTCTGGCCACCCGGGGTGACTTTGAACCATGAAGAAAAATAAAGATAATGCATAAATAATATATGATCTCTACATTTTTAAACATAATTTGTGGATCCTACACGATTTCACAATTTTTACAGACACATTGTGGAGCAACACCACACATTTTCCGTGGAGATATCTTCAATTTAAAATGGTCGCTTGACTGCATGGTTTTTTTCTGCTGAAATTTATATCTTCAAACTTCTGTGAGTACAAAGTTTTATTGTTTTGTTAAGATTTGGTTATATTAAGCAGCAAGAAGGGTAAACACTATGAAAAAAAATCAATATGATAAAACACTATTAGTGAGTGTAAAGTGTCGGCAAGACGACATATATTTTAAAGCACACTTGTTCCCTTGAGTGTCTTGTTTAAGTAGTCCATTTCTAGCCTCTCATGCAAGCAGGCGAGTCTACTTCTATGGGGGCGATTCCAGTACCTCCGCACGTAGTTTTCTGAGTATGAAGATTTTATTTTCCATTATTGTCACCCCTTTCAAGCAATATAACTCCTCTTTCATATGCCAAAACCTGCAAATTGTCTCCGGCAGTTCATGCCGAGATCTAGGGAAACCATTTTGCATGAATTCAGCGAGGGAACGGCATTCTTCATCAGTAGTAGCTGTAGCCACAATCGTGTCCCATGTTATTGCCCTTAATTTGGGGTCCTGCTCATAGGTGGAGTTAAATGACGCTCTTATGGCACTATCCATGGTTTGCGCAATGTCCTTTTCATTTGCTTCCTCCTGGCTTAACGTTACTGAGCATCTCGATGTACAGTCTGGTGCCGCATTGAGTTTGCCAGGGAGATGCTTTATTTGAAATTTGTACATTAAGGACCATTCTTTGAAGTTGAACAGTCTTGGGTTCTTTATGACCTCCAGAGCTTTGTCCGAGAAGATCTTATGGTCCACGGTGACTAACAGCTCTGAGCATCCCAAAACGAACATGTGGCATGCTTCCAGTCCAAAAATGCTCTCCTTCAACTGGTGCATATCAGGAATCTGCGTCATTAGTAAATCGGGAGCCAGCCAGGATTAATCTTCAGTGATCCTCACCACACTTCGGTCTGGCTTCGGTGGCACAGCTGCAGTGCTTCTGGAAAAGAAAATATCACAAGCCTGCCTACTGAAGTCCGTCGACAAACAAGTTGGTCTGTTCACTTCACAGGTTCTTACACCATTCTTGATCTCTTCTGTAATCTTTCTTTTCGACTCTTCGAGTGTGCTGTCCCAGTAGAACTTTCAATTTTTATTTTGTCTTCAGTAGTTTCCGGAACGGGGTCATTATTTCGGCCTGATAAAAAGCATAGGCTACCTGGTTTACCATTCCAAACCAGGATCTTATGTCAGTTATATTTTTTAGTGTCGGAAAATTTCATATTGCTTCAGTCATTTTTTTGGTGGATTTTATCCCGTCTTCTTTTATCAAGAACCCGGCAAATTCCACCTCTTTTTCTGCAAAGTGAAATTTCTGGGGTTTAAATATGATACCATTTTTGCTGCAGTTATTTATGTACTACATAGTATGCCAAAATGATGTTTCAATAGAGTTGTTCCATAGTATCGTGTCGTCTATACATCTTGTTTTCCTGGGCATATCTAGAGTGATATTGTTAAAACTGCATGTATATGCATCTCCTGACGTTTGGAATTCTTGTGGTACCCGAAGATAATGGTATCTACCCCATTCCTTAATGAAGGTAGTTGCTGGGGAGAGGGTTAGACTATGATAGCCATTCCATGCATCCAAGACAGTTTTTCTAGTTTTCGCAGGCACCAGCGATGCCTGATTGAAAGGAGACGGTGTATGATGGGTTTCTCATAGGGTAGCGGCGTTGAACTTTTGTAGGTCCACCATATGCCTTGGTGACCCATCCTTTTTCAGAGTAACCACCATTCTAGGGAACCATGTGGTAGGTGTACCCACTAGTACAGGTCATATGATTCCCAATGCCATGTCTTGGTCGAGGTCCTTTTTGACTCTTTTCTTCCAATGCTGTGGACAGCTGAAGGTTTGGCCCCCGGGATGAACGTGATGTCCATGGGTTTTCCTTTCATCGCCTGCAGCCGTTGATGTGGACTCAAAATGCTCCTTCATCCATCGTTCCAATCAGGGTCTGTTTTCTTCTGTAATGGGCGAAAGGAATACTGTCCAGCTTAGGTGGGATATTAGGTTTTTGTGGGCACTCACATGGTGCCTTTCTGCCATTGCTAGTTGCCACGTTCTGCTGTGAAGTTGGGTCTGGAAAGTTTTCTGGTACCAGACCAAGGTCCTTAAGAGCTAACTCAGACAGGCAGAAATCTGATGTATTTTTTGATACATATATAATCTGACGTGTTTCCCGTGACCCTACTCTATTTTAGCAAAGATCACGCCTTTTATGTTTAGTAGGTTTTCTGTGATTTCCCAAATTCGGTGACTGGTCGGTACTAGATATTTGTCTGGAAACTTCATAATTTTTGGATTTCTGGTCTGCTAGAGCATGTCTGTGCCCCAGTGTCTGCGATTGCATCAATTCGGTGAGTATGGAGGCCGGCTGGTCCTATAGAGATGTGCCCGAATTCTGCATGGGCCTCTGGAATCAGTTATATCTACCGTCAGGGTTCATGCTGGATCAGGAGTACCTCTTTGGAACTTATTTTTGTTCCAAATAAGGTGCGGCACTGCCTTTGGTTTTGTCAGGTTGGCTTCACCTCTCTTTTTTATTTGTCTATCTTGGCAAATTATCCGGTTAGGACCCTTTTTGTACCTTTGGGTGGTGAGAGTTCTGGATTCTGCTCCGACCACTCCCGCTGTAGATCTGTTACTGGACCCCTGCTTTGGCTTTCGGCAGACCCTTTTTAAATGTCTGGTCAAGCCGCAATTGTGACAAGTCATCTTTGCTGCTGGCCAGCTCCCTCGTCATTTTGAGTGGTCAGGGTGTGAGCTCTTCCCACACCATTTACAGGGTTCAGTGTCTCTTGGGGTTGATGCGGTCTGGTTTTCTCGAGACCGCTGCCTGCAGCCTGACGTCTGTATGCTCATTGTAGTAAGGTATACACTACTGTGGAGATGGGGGATAGACTTGTCCGTGGTCTCTAGGCTGACAAGCTTGTTGAATTTTTCTTCCAGTGTCATAAGTGTCACAGCCTCCGACAGCACCTTGCTTTGATGCTCCAGGTTTGCCAGCCCTGCCACCATTTGTCCTGTTACCATATAGTTGGAGTAGCTGACTTTCCGACCGCATCCTATCTATGGCGATTGCCGGGAGCTGGTGTCTTGTTGAAGTAGGAAGTGGGAAATACAGAAATAAAGATTACTGAACTCACACAAGAATTGGAGAAAATTATGTATATTAAATTGAAAATATTACAAAGAAAAGGTTCTTGCAAAACTAATTGTGTTTGCGGCTTTAGAAGTCCAATAAAAAGTTCTTTATCGTCCAAAAGTCTTGGACGGCTCCCTGAAAAAGTTCAATCAAAATTCGGCGGCAAATTTAGGAGAGATTTTCCATAGTTGTCTATAGGCCGACGATTGATTCAAAAAGAGGGCGAATCTGTTTTTCCAGAATTCTGCTTGTATTAAATGTTTGTTGATTGGCCAAGGAGCTTCATCCTAGCCAATCAAAATAGGGCTTTCAGAAAGGAGAAGTGGTCGATTAGTTTGAACAAAGGGAGGTAACTACTTTTTTTTTATACTCTCCCAACAACAACAAATAATGCGACGATTGAAATCGTTGCATGCTATATAAAGGCAATCAGTTACAATATTTGTGATTGCTACGTAAAGTGTTTAAATTAAATTGTACAGAATATTCTGTTTAATAGAAATATTTAACAGGTAGAATATACCTTAATGTGTTGGGCATTATTATGGCCCATTTACAATGGAAAATTTTTTTTTTTTTAATAATAAATGTGTTCAGGATTAGATGTGGATTTCTTGATCCTTTTAGGCCTGTAATTGGCCATTTCTTCTGAAGGTTCCGATGGGTCCCTACATTCTTCTATAGGGTGGGATGCAAATTCATCAGATTCCTCATCTGCTGGGGTGTCAGGAAAGTGGTTATGAGTGAGTGATAACTCCAACGGATATAAATGTTTGAAGCTATGTGTTTCCACTGCACCATCACCTCTTTTTATTCGAGCAGAACGAACCTTGCCATCGTTGCCACTAAATAGCTCAATAACTCTGCCCAGCTTCCAGAAGGGCCTGGACTTGGCCGGATTCTTGACGAGTATTACGTCATTGATATTTATTTTATTGTGAAATTCGATTTCGTGTAAATCCTTGCAACTCTCCCTCAGACCTAGCAAATATTCATCGTGCCACATCTCTTTGAATTTAGATATTAATTCCTCTCTGCTTTCCAAGGTACTCACAAGGAGAGACCTAGTTATTGGTTCTGTCTCAACCAAACTGGGTGTGTCAGATTGGAAGGAGAGCTCACAGTTTATATTTGGATGAGTGAAGCAGTTGGGTGTTAAGGGAAGCAGATCAATATCGGTAGAGCATCTGTAGGTCAGAGGTCGAGAGTTCACGGCTCTTTTGATGTCTGATAGAAGGGTTAGAAGGTTAAAATAACTGATTTTAGATCGGCCAAGTGTTTTGAATAGGCATGACTTTATCACTCTGATCATTCTTTCCCAAGTACTTCCAACCCAAGGGGAGTATAAGGGTATTTTTATGTGTTTAATGCCAGCGCTTGAATATGAGTTACAGAACTCATTACTGTTTATGTGATGTTTAATTACATCACCACCTAAGGCTGCATTAAAGGAACGTGCATTGTCACTGTATATGTGACTGGAAACTCCATAGGTATTTGAAAACCGAATCAAGGCTTGAATGAAGGCTTGTGTGCTCATATCAGGTACAAGTTCAATGTGAACAGCCCTCACGTTCATACATGTGAAAATTAATAAATACATTTTATGAGACTTTCCATCTCTTTGTACCCAGATGTGACCTGTGTAGTCTATGCCTGTGTGTTGGAAAGGATTGATTAATCTAACACGGTGTTTTGGCAAATTTGTCAATTTGGGGTATTTGAAGGCTAGGCTGTTGAATTTCCTACAGGTATTGCAGTTAGAAATCACAGTTTTCACAGACTGTCTTGCCTGTGGGACCCAGTATCCGGATAACCGCAATTTGGTCACTGTCGTACCAATACCCAAATGCCTGCATCGATTATGGCTATCCATAATCAGTAATTTTGTAAGAGAGTGATGTTTTGCAAGCAATATTGGATAGATTAAATTGTAGTCATATCTTGTCGAATTGACAATTCTACCATCCACTCTCAAAATCCCATCAGAATCGATGAAAACGTTAAGATTCTTCACCAGCACTGGGATTTCCCTGTCAAGAGGATTCTTCAAATAAGCAATTTCCTTTTCAAACGATTGCAATTGCATCATCTTTATCAGGTAATTCGTGGCTGTCTGTTTTGGATCTGAATGTTCCTTCACTTTTCTGCATCGATGCACAAACTTGAATACGAAAGCAGTTGATCGACACAACTTGTTGAAGTCCGAGAATCTGTCAAATGGAATCAGTGGTTCCCTAACAGCTTCACTCAATGTATTATGGAAAACACTTTCCACATGACACTTATTTTCCGGGCTCAGACAGCTCAAAGTACTTGTAGGCCACTTCTCAGGTTGCTCAACAAGCCACACAGGTCCGCATGTCCAGTAGTCCAATCCCTGTTTAAACTTTTCCAGAGTGATACCACGAGAAAGAAGGTCAGCCGGGTTGTCGGCAGAAGGAACATATTTGTAATGAATGCCCAACCCAAATTCCTCACTCAACTTCTCCTTCATTTCTCGAATATCTTTAATTCTGTTTCTGGTATACAGACTCTTTGCCTTTATATTCTCGGTGAGCAACCATGACAAAACAACTTGCGCATCCACAGAAACAAAAACGTCCTCTATATTGACACCAGAGAAGGATCTCAGTATCATAGTTAAAGCCTTGAATGCAATATATACTGCAAGCAACTCCATCATAGGTAATGTCTTTGTCCTCATCGAGGCCACTTTAACCTTGGAAAATATTATGTGAGACTTCCCATTTTGCACGCCATATATGACAAATCCATATGCCTGTGGTGACGCATCACAGAACAAATATAATTTCAGTTGGCTACCAGTGTCTATAGCATGTCTTGTAAAAAATAGATCACCTAGACCAGAACGGTCCTCGGCCAAATTCGACCAGGTAGTCATTATGTCAGTAGGAACCTTTTCATCCCAACCCAACTTGAGCAACCACAATCTTCGGAGAAGTATTTTTGCCCTAATTGTAACCGGGGCACATAGTGACAGTGGATCAAATATTTTTGCTGTCTGGGCCAAAATATCCCTTTTTGAGAGTATGTTTCTCTGAACCATAGTGTTAACAATGCTAATAGTATCCAATTCAGGGTGATATTTATATCCCAAGACCTTTTCGTACTCGCAACCATGCTGCACGATTCTGTCATCCTCCGTTATAATGTCTCGAAGAGGCTCATAGTTGGAGTTACACGATCTCAACTGGAAATTTCCCGTCTGCAGATGAGGCACGGCACTCTTATAGAGACTGATTATTTCCTCAGAAGAATTGCTGGTCATACATAAATTGTCGACATAAAATCAATTTTTCAGCATCTCAGTACATGCATCATTCGGAAAACGGCTGACATGGTGTTTGAGAACGTAATTTAAAATGAATGGGCTGGCATTGAAGCCAAATATCAATGTACAATATCGGAAGCAAAGCAAATTGTCTCCATCTTTTACGAAAAAACAAAATCTGTTTTTGTCCTCAACCGACCGGAGTTTGATCATAAGAAATGCCTTTCTTATGTCTCCCAATAATACATATTTGTTAGTAAGAAATAAGAGCAACAGTTCAAGCATGTTATTCATCATGTTCACACCCGGATAAGATGCTTCATTGAGGGAGTAACCACCCCCGGTCTTCAACGAACAGTTAAAAACAGGCCTGATTTTAGTGGTAACCTGTTGATCCGACTTAAAGACTGGTCGATGGGGTATCCAAATGTATTTGCAGAAATCTTGTGGGGCGACTTCAATTCTCTCGATAATCCCTTCGCTCTCTTGCTGAAGAAAAATATCAGTATAGGTCTTATCCAAGTCCCTTTTCTCCAATGAAAGCATTGTTCTGTCAAGCACTTTAAGAGCGACTTGATAGTTAGAGGGAACGGAATCGATTTTGTCTTTATGCCAAGGTAGATCCACGAAATAAGAATTGTCCCTGAATTCGATAGACTTCCTGAAGTTTTCAATCCTATTTCTGTCATAATCACCAATTAGTTCTTCGTCATGGGAAGCAGCAGCTGAGTCCACAGCAAACATTTTTTCCAAATTCCGTTCCACGTTGGAATTCTCAAATACATCTGGAAACGGATCCGGGTAGGAAGACTTGGGTTCCAATATGGAATTCAACTGTCGTTCAGGGCAATGGGCATATTTGGATATTGTAGTATGATAATTGACAATTGTTTTGGAAATTCCACATCTCACAGGACTGACTTGATGAGGATACAAAAAGTGTTGTACATTACCAAATGGGGCAATCTCTTGAGGCAAATCCCAGGCCTGTCCATTCATACATTTAATGATTCTGGAACCCTCCATGAACTGAAATATGTCAACTCCCAGGATACCCTGAATTGTTATGGAATCACCCTGTTTTTCATTTGAAAATGCCAATCTGTGTTTCAACTCATTCAGGTTGGACTTCACTTGGCCAAAGCTGGCGAACTCAAACTGCATACTGAATCCATCATCGATTAAAACAGGAATAGGGAGTTGTTTCCCCTTTCCCACGGTAACGTTCAAGACAACCTATTCAAATCGCTTCATAGTCACACCCGCATAGGTCTTCATTTGATAATCGGTTGGATCAGAATTTCCATCAGGATACTTCAGCTCCTTTAATATTTTCTTAGAAAAATATGAACGCTGACTTCCTGTGTCCAATAGGCAGTTAATAGTAGCTTTCTCAGATCCATAATTTAAAGAAATAGCTACAACAGGCAATATGATTTCGTTTTCATAAACGTGAGAGAATAGAGAAACCACTCTCTTAGTGTTGCACAGGGGTGCAATATGCGCCTTTGAAAGGCATAAGCTGCACGTGAGGGGTGATTTGCTCTGGAGTCCAGGACAATTCTTACTTTTATGTTTTAAGCTGGAACATCCTGTACACAGTTTTAGCTGCTTGCACCTCTCAACTCTGGCTTCATAAGATGCAAACTTGGTGCATTTTAGCATAGTGTGGCCACGTGATGTGCAAAGTTTGCAATATGCCCCAGAAGAGCTTGTAGTGAAATTCTGTAGAGCAGCATCACCATTCTTTTTTTCATAGGTCTTGACCTGCCCTTTATCATTCTTCGAGGGGTTTTCCGTAACCCGAAAAAGTTTTTTATTTCGAGACAGAGCACGAACTGCCTCATTGTAATTTTCAAAAATTTGTGTTAGAGACGGGTAACTCGTGCCCACTCTGTGGTTAATTTCCCTTCTCAAGGCAACTGGCAACTTTTCGTATATAATATGGCTGACCAGCAAAAATCCGGGGGAGTTCTCCTCAAAAAAATCTATCAGATATGAAGTCCTCAATTCGGATAAATCCGCTCTCACCTCAGCAAGGTATCGCTTCACAGCCACAAATTCAGGGTCATATTGAGGAGAAGTAGAAATGATCTGCTTGAAGATCTCACTTATTATAAAGGGGACATCCAGGAATTCCTTGGTCAGCAAATCCACTGCTACATCGTAATTACCAT
This sequence comes from Euprymna scolopes, assembly GCF_053919585.1. NCBI lineage: Eukaryota > Metazoa > Mollusca > Cephalopoda > Sepiida > Sepiolidae > Euprymna > Euprymna scolopes. The sequence goes on from NC_136488.1 coordinate 110,048,602, forward strand.
CCTCCAAGGTCAGATGGGAAACCAATTGCAAGGCATAGTCACTCAAATACCCTTTCAATAAGGCTAATTTTGCCCTGCCGGAATCAATAGACTCAGTACAGTTTTTGAATTGAGCAATAAAATTTTTATATTCAAATTTGGAAGGATTGATTCCACTAAAGGTGGCACACTGCAACTTGGGGACAGAAAGCAAAGGTACAGAGGTAGGTTCATTTTTCCGTGATGTGGTGGGGTTTTCAATAGAGTTTTCAATGTCGGCAAGGCGATCATTAATATTAGTTCGAAAGCCAATTTCCCTCCTTTGCTCCTCAACAAATCCACACTCCCTTAAATCAAGTTCTGCTTTTATACACAGCCCTTTAATTTTATCATTTAAGGAGCGGACCTCAATCTGCAACTCCTTAATTATAGCTTCTTCCTCCTGGAAGGTTTTTTTTCTCAAACCTTCGCGTTCTTCCAACATGTCCGTGTTAAGGGAAATATCTTCTTTTAACACGTTTCTGGAGTCCATGAGCGCCCTAACACCCTTCAAGGTCCGGAAATCATCCATTTTACAGTTGTTTTGTTTTGGGAAAGGATGATGGTTTTAAGTTGTTTTTTTTTTTAAACAAGTTAAATTTTGTGGGAGTATTGTTGATAATGTCTGTGGATAGGCCGAGAAGAGTTATGGCCCTTGGACGGAACTTAGCATAAATGGAGTTATGGCCCTTGGACGGAAGTTTGCATAAGTGGAGTTATCGCCCTTATATAAGGAGGCCATGTTTATTTACATTCGTATGACGTAGTACGACGCCACGCTCTTGAACGAATGATGCCTGCTTTACGCGAACTTCAGTCGGTAGAAAGTTTCAAACTTTTAATAATACAACAGGAAATATTATATTATTTGTTCATTTTTTTTTTGGGAAACGAAATAAAAAAATTTTTTTTTTTCTTTTAAAATGTTCATTGAATTTTAAACCTTTAACAAAGGCAGAAATATTATTTGTTCGTTTTTTTTTTTTTGGAAGCGAAATAAATTTTTTTTTTTTTCCTTTAAAATGTTCATTGAATTTTAAACCTTTAACAAAGGCAGAAATACTATTTGTTCGTTTTTTTTTTGGGGGGGGGAAGCGAAATAAATTTTTTTTTTTTTCTTTAAAATGTTCATTGAATTTTAAACCTTTAACAAAGGCAGAATTACTATTTATTCGTTTTTTTTTTTGAAAACGAAATAAATTTTTTTTTTTTTTTTAAGAGGGACTTCTCAAATTGGTATTCCTTTTTCCATTTTCCTTGCAAATATCCTCAGGAGTTCAAATCTTCTCTTCCCTTTTATTTTTTTTTCTTCACAACAAGCTGCTAAACGTTATTTAGTTTTGCAAAATATGGCGATTGCCGGGAGCTGGTGTCTTGTTGAAGTAGGAAGTGGGAAATACAGAAATAAAGATTGCTGAACTCACACAAGAATTGGAGAAAATTATGTATATTAAATTGAAAATATTACAAAGAAAAGGTTCTTGCAAAACTAATTGTGTTTGCGGCTTTAGAAGTCCAATAAAAAGTTCTTTATCGTCCAAAAGTCTTGGACGGCTCCCTGAAAAAGTTCAATCAAAATTCGGCGGCAAATTTAGGAGAGATTTTCCATAGTTGTCTATAGGCCGACGATTGATTCAAAAAGAGGGCGAATCTGTTTTTCCAGAATTCTGCTTATATTAAATGTTTGTTGATTGGCCAAGGAGCTTCATCCTAGCCAATCAAAATAGGGCTTTCAGAAAGGAGAAGTGGTCGATTAGTTTGAACAAAGGGAGGTAACTACTTTTTTTTTATATATCCTGTTCGGACAAGTCACTGAAAAGTCGCAGAATTTTGCGACTGATCGAAGTCGTGCCATGAAGTCTGTAACTGATTTCTCCTCCTTCTGCCTAACAGAGTGGAATTCTTGCTGGTACACTTCTTTGCGTACGCTTCTGACGGCTACAAATTTTATGTGTCGTGACAGCTGTTCTTCCGTGATGGAGTTCAGTATTTCTGCTCCTACCATTGTCGAATAACAGCCTGTTTACTTTTGGGGAACAGGCTGTTCTCAGCTCGTTTCTTAACGCTGTTGGCTCCGTTAACCCACACATCTCCTTGTAGCTATTCTAGGAGTCAATGAATATTTCCCAGTCACCATCACTTGAGTTCGGTTCTATGGTAGGTCTGTTGGGTCTCCTTGTAAGAAGCTTGCTGAACTGTCCTCCATCTCTTCGCAGACCGATGTTCTCTTTCGAGGATCCATTGCAGTAATGTCTGCTGTGTTTGTTTGTCCATATTTCAACGTTGTTTGTAGCAGGTTTCCTATATCGGTGACGCCATGTAAAGTGTCGGCAAGACGACATATATTTGAAAGCACACTCGCTGCCGTGAATATCTTGTTTGAGTAGCCCACTCTTGTCTCTCATACAAGCAGGCGAGTCTATTTCCATGGAGGTGTGATGCCAAGACCACTTTGGTCTTGTAACTGGGCGTCTTGGGTTCAATTCCACCTCTACAGTGAGATTTGGGGATGGCCAAAGTCACCCCGAAGTGTGTGGACATGTGTGGGGTGAATTTGGCCACTCTAGTTCTGCATGAAATTTAAAATTGGATATTTTATTTGGACAAGATGTTTAATCTTTTAACTTTTATTTTCCTGTTAAAAATGGCAGTAGTGTTTATACAATGATAATTTCTGTGCTTCAGCCAGAAAAATACCAAGATCATATCGACCTGTACAAGGGAGATGCTGCAACTCAATCAACTTTTCAAGAAAGGTATTCAGTATCCAGAAAGAATTATAAATAGTACAAAAAATTCTACAAGCCTAACAGGAATAGTAACAGGACAAACTCTGCCATTGTACATTGTACAAAACAAAACTTCTCTGGTAAACATCAACTGGAGATAGGCCAGCATTCCAAATCTGTATGGTTCGTCCATATCACTTTCAAAGATTGGTTTGATTCGGTGGCACTTCCATACTGTATGAAGCTACAAGGAAAAAGTGGTCTTCATTTGTAACAACTTGTCATCACACTTGAGTGAAGATATTCTAAGGCAATGTTAAGAAAATGACAGTCAATTCAACACTTGTGTAAGCTACTGGATGTTGCTTTCTTAGCACCAAAGAAGGTGAGGTGGAGACTGCTTTTCTCTGGGATCATGAATGTACCCAAAAAATCTCAAAGCACTATCTCAAAAAACTTGTTCTCAAAACTTTTAAAGAACCTCATGGAAGAACTACAGACCAAAAAATCTTGGAGCAAGCTTCAAGAAATGTGAAATATTTCCTCTTAATGAGTGTCAAGTTCTGAAACACGTTCCACAAATTCAGTCTGATCCATCGAAGTCAATTGGTGAGGTCTTTATTTCGGAGCTCAAAAACCTTCGATATGGAGCAAAATTTAGAACAACCAATGCCAAGTGAAAAACTGTAAATTACTCCAGGAAATAGCATTTCAACAAAGCCTGTAGCAACAAAAGGGAATGCACTGAACTCCATCCTCAGGTTCTTTGGGGGTCAAAATAATGCCAGCTCCCAGTTCTCCAGCAGCAAGTCCAATATCTGAGATGGTTGCTTCCTCTTTAGATCCTGACACAGATACTGTTACCAGTCATACAGAGTCAAGCGAAGACGAATGAACACCGTCCAAGAATATTAAACCAAAAAGCAGACAAAACATTTTCGACATTTGTCCGTGAAAAATGGTGCTGCATCAGTATATACCACGTGTCAAATTTGTGCATAATCAATAAAGCTTGTGGTTTGTTAACAAATATCAACTTATGAACAGTTCTGGTCATTTCAAAATATATAATAAAATCAATACACTCTTGCTTTAATGTTGGATAGGCCAAAGTCACCCCATGCAGGGGTGACTTTGGCCACCTAGAATATCTGCCAACAATTACTAAGCATGTAATATTTGACAAAATGTCCTTTGTTGTACGTGTTCCTGTCCACTTTCTTTATAATTCAACATCAGCAAAAATTTTATGTGTACCTTATTAAAAAAGATTACAAGCATATTGTGCCTAATTTAGACCAAAGCCATGCCAGATTACGGTACCAAAATAAATGGAAAATATGAGAGGAAAAGTCGAGTTTCCTTTCACTTTGCCGGTTTTCTGTATTGCTCTCAGCTTTTCTAAACCGACAAAGTGAAAGGAAAACAAAAACAACAGATGACGTTGCATTGAGACGACGGTAAACAAGTATCTATTTATTTATTCATTTTTACCAAAAATATTTCACAATCATCAATAAGCTAGGTTATTGATATGTCCGGTGTAGTGTGAAGTACTTAAGTGGTATAAGTCTTTTATTAATTTCGGGAAAAGTTCTCCTTTTATCAAAAAGAAATTAAGTGATATTCAAAAAGGTGGAGAAGTCAAGTACTGCAGAAACAGCAGTGTCGCAGCAAGACTTAAGTAAAGATATATAAAATAAAAATCTTGACATTAAAAATTTATTCAAATTTTCAAAAAAAAAACTTATAAACCTATAAGGAATGTATTGTGTCCGGAGTAAACAAGCTACTTTTAGGTTAAATACTATTTATTACAGTTGAAACAAATTATATTTACAGCATGATATGCACGTGTTAGCACAGCCACCATCTTGTCCATTCTCCTTTGAACTCTCTTGTCTTTTTAAGGGCAATAACTCTTATTTCCTCTTTAGCTTTTGATCGCTATAACACCCCCCCCCCCTTTGTAATATGGTTCTTGTAGATTGTTTCATGTGGGTTGTAGAGTTGAAGTTGGTTTACGCTTTTATTGTGTCCTTCGGGCTGGACATTTCTTCTCGGACTTGTTTTGTTTAGTGCATGTTGCTTGAACACTTTGCAATAATTCAAATGTGTCCAGTAAAATATTTACTGGAATAACTGTGTTATTTGATTGTCTCTTTGGGAGATATGAGTAACGAAGCTTATTTGCATGTCTGACCCAAATAGATGATTGTATATCCACATCATAAATTACATTACCAGAACAACGTACTGTGTGACCTTTTGTCCATTTTTCTTTGCCATTGCGGTAGTCTTTTGCCAATACAGGTTGTCCGGGTAGGAATTTACGTGACCTTGCTCCATGATGGTGATTGAGTTGGTTTTCTATCGTCCTGTTTCTCTTGGGAAGATTATTTGATGATGGACGTTTGGTAAACATATTTTTCTGTTCATCAGTGCTTAAGCAGGAGACTTTCAATTTGGGAAATTTGGATTTGGAGTAGCTCTGTAGTTACTTAGAAATGTTTGTATGATCTCTCTTTTAACTTCAAGAGTGCTTTCTTAAATGTGTCGACAAAGCATTCAACTTGGCCATTTGATTGTGGGTGTAAAAGTGGAGATCTGAGATGCTGAATACTGTTTTGTTTACAGAAGTCAGAAAATTCTGCTGAGGTAAATACAGTACCATTATCAGAAACTAAGATTTCAGGAACGCCCAATCTGCTGAAAATTTCTTGTAGTTTCTTTACAGTTTCATTCGATGTAGTATGGTTCATCTGGAAAACTTCTGGTCACTCACTGTAAGCATCAACCAATGTTAAGTAAGGTAGGCCATTAATTGGTCCTGCAAAGTCCATGCGTAGTCGTGACCAAGGCATTTCTGAAGTAGGCCATGCATGCAATGTTGTTTTTCAAGGAGATTTTGCTACCAGTTGACATTTGGCACAACTTTTTACCAGTTTCTCTAATTGCTTGTCCATGTTTGGCCAATACACATAGCCACGTGCCAATGCTTTTATCCGATTAATTCCTTAATGTTAATAATGGAATTGCTTGAGAATTCTCTTTCTGGAGTTTAAATGGGACAACCGCGTGTTCCCCAAAAAGAAGTGAACCATTGATCTCAGATAAAGATCTTCTTTGAAAAAATGGTTGAATGTGCTGGTCAGTGTATGTTTTTTGCCAACTTGTGAGATAAAAACTCCGAACTTTCTGTAATAATGGATTTGAAGCTGTAGCCTCCTGGATTATTTCTGAAGTGACAGGTGAGTGTGGAAACAAGCGCAGGGACAACTTTAGGTTCTACAGATATAGAAGCAATGACTGTGTATTCCACTTTTTGATGAGAAGAAATGAGTTTGGATAACGTATCTGCCTGGCCAATGTTGCTGCCTGGTTGGTACTTTATAGAAAAGTCGTAATCTAAAAGCATAGTTGCCCATCTATGTAAGTCGTTTGCTGTATAAACTGGAATTCCTTTTCTGGAACCAAAAATACTTATTAAAGGCTTGTGGTCTCTGATCAGAGTAAAATGATGGCTATATCACATTTTGTGAAATTTCTTTACCGTATAGATGATTGCTTGGGTTTCTTTTTCAGTTTGGCTATACTTTCTTTCAGTACACATCAATGACTTTGCATGTGCGATGGCTTTTTCGCTTCCATCAGGAAAAATGTGTGATATTACTGCTCCGACTCCATCGTTTGAAGCATCCGTCACAACAGTAGTGTTGAATGATGGATTGTAATGTTTCAACAATAGATCAGAATCAAGAAGTGTTTTGATTTTCTCAAATGATTCTTTGCATGTGCTTGACCTGTTCCATTTGGTATCTTTTTGTAAAAGATTATTCAGAGGCCCCTGTAACATGTGCAGTTCAGGTAAGAAAGAACCATAATGACTTACAAGGCCCAGAAACGATCGTAGTGTTGCAACATTCTTTGGAGCTGCCTGTAATGAAAAATAAAGACCTTTTAAGATATTAGAAAGGTTTTATTCAACATAAAATTCAGCAGGTACAACAACATGGTCGGTAACAAACGACTAAGCTGGGAAAAGGCGCCAATTTCGTTCTATTTGTAAACATCTGGTGCGCATGCGCACTAGCGCTCTAAACTCACAACACTCTCCACCACATTTTATTTATATTTCGGGTTGCAGGTGATCTTCCTTCCCCTTTTTGTAGCTTCTGGAAGAAATTTGAAAACGCCCTTCTTCGAGTCAGACTGTTGCTGCTGCTCTTCTATTTCTAAACACTTTGTTTTGTCGACTGAAGAGAAAGACTCTCCATTTGGTGAGGTATTATTCTTTGGGGTTTCCTGTTGATCAATCAACTCTGGTTCGCAGATGTTTGATGGAGTAGTAGAATCTGGTGATGTACTATGATCAGGGGAGACAGGAGATTCCAAGTTTGTAGAGGAGGGGTCAGTGACAGGAGTGGGGGCTAGGTCTTTTGTTGAGACTGTTGACTGACGGCCGTCAGGGAAACGAATTCTGGCAAAGTTGGGAGTTGCAGATATTATATCTACTGGTTCCACTAGGGGATCTGACTTGTGTTGGCGAACAAACTTCCTAAGGAGGGCCGGTCCTCCTTGCAGCCACTCGGGTAAGGTATATCCGGTGCCCGACCTTCTGGAAAAGTTAAACATTCTTTCGTGTGGGGTTGAGTTAGTTGCTGTACAAAGTAGCGATCGATCGAATAGAGTGCAAAGCTATGTCGAGTACTTCATGCCAGTGACGTTCGTCCAATTGCCTGGTTTTGAGTGCAAGTTTGATCGTTTTCCAGATTGTGCCATTTACTCCCTCACATTGTCCATTGCCGATTGGATGGTATGGAGTTGAGTGGGTAATCACAACTCCATGTTGCCAGAGAAACTCTTTTAGTTCACATGAAATAAACTGACTTCCTCGATCACTATGGATGGAATCTGGGCAGCCAAAAAAGGTAAATAAATTCTGGAGACAATTTATAACAGTTTTTGTTGATATGTCCTGACATGGATAGACAAAAGGATAGCGTGAATATTCATCTACAATCACGAGTAGGTATTTGAGATTATTCGTAGATGGTTTCGGTCCCATGAAATCTATTGAAAGACGTTCAAAGGGGGATCGGGAATGGATTAATCGACCTGATGGAGGTTTGAAGAACCTTGGTTTTAGTTCAGCACATATTTGACATTCAGCGCAGGTGCGCTTAGCATCTTCCATGGAGAATGGTAGATTCTTCTGCCTCACAAAGTGATAGTCTCGCTACTCCAGGATGACAAAGTGTTGCGTGCAGGTCCTTTAGTGATAATGAGCGCGAAGCAGAGCATCATCGAGAAAGGGTATCTGCAGAGTTATTAAGAGAACCTGGTCTATATACTATCTCATAAGAATAGTTTGAAAGTTCAAGTCTCCACCGAAGCAGCTTATCGTTTTTAATACGATTTGGTGTCTGCGTGTTGAACATAAATGATGCAGCCTGTTGGTCAGTAATAATGGTAAAGTGTCGACCGAGTAAGAGGTCACGCCATTTACGCACAGATTCTACAATGGCTGCCGATTCACGTTCCACTGCTGAATGTCGACGCTCTGACTGCATTAGGGTTCTGGAAAAATATGCTACTGGACGTCCATTCTGGGAAAGGCAGGCTGCTAATGCTGTCGCAGATGCATCAGTTTCTATCGTAAAAGGAACTTCATCCTCAATGGCTGCAACCGAAGCCTTGCAAATTTCATCTTTCATGGCTTGAAATTGATTTTTGAGTTTCTCAGTGATAGAAAAGGACGTAATGTTTAATAAAGGTGAAATCCGATCTGAGAAATTCTCTATCCATGGTGAATAGTATGAGAAGAGACCTAGAGCCCGCCTGAGTGACTTACTGCAGTTCGGAATCGGTAATTCTTTTAGTGGTGTAAGTCTGTCTGGATCAGGACTGATTGTTCCATTTTCCAATAAGTGCCCTAGAAACTTTAGTTTGGTTATACCATATTCACATTTTACAGGGTTTAGTTGCAAGTTAAGACGGTTGATAACCTTTCTAAAAGCTTCCATATTTTTGTTTAATTCTTTATTAGTTTTTCCTCCGATGACAATGTCATCAATGTAAGCAAATATACCTTGGAGTTCATGTTCTTGAATCAGATTATGCATAATACAGCTACTGAGTTCGTTAGCCCAAAAGGTAACCTAGAAAACTCGTATAGTCCTCCGTTAGCTTCAAATGCTGTGTAAATTCTCTCGTCTCTACATATAGGGCATTGATAATATGCAGACTTCAGGTCCAACTTATTGAAAATTTTGTACTGTGATAGTTGGCGTATGATATTCGAAATTTTGGGAAGCGGAAAAGCATCCAAAAGTGTAAACCGATTTATAGTTGCAGAATAGTCAACGACCATGCGACGCTTATGTCTTTCATTTCTAGTTACTAGTACTTGGGCTCTCCATGGGGAATTCGATTTGATTATGATACCTTCTTTTAATAATTTTTGTATCTCATTCCGGATAAATTCGCAGTCCGATGCTGAGTAGTTTCTGCTTTTTGTTGCGATGGGTTTACAATTCTTTGCTAAATTAGCAAAAAGAGACGGTGGCTCGATTTTCATCTGAGTGACGTTACAAATCTGTAAAGATGGTATCTTTCCGTTATAACGGAATTCCACCCGGTTATGCAATTGCATGAACTCTTGTCCTAGTATAATTGGAGCACACAAGTTGGAAAGGATAGATAGACGCATATTAGTGTAAATTTGTCCATTAACAGCGATGGACGCAACACAGTGTCCTAAGGTTTTGCTCGTGAGATTCGAGGAAGCCATGCTTACCGTATCATTAGAAGGTAATATACTAAGGCCAAGTGATCTCACGATGTTCATTCGTATAAAGTTATGAGTGCTTCCACTGTCTACCATAGCTTTCAAACAGGTACTATTAATTGTTGCATTTACTACAGAATATTGTGTGCATGGAGTGCATTGGGATGACGCAGTGAGGGCAATATATGCAGAACTAGTTCTGGTATTATAAGGTGTTTGTTTTATTTTAGATCGGCAGACTTTAGAGAAGTGGCCCCTCTTTCCGCATTTAAGGCAGTCAGCATTCCGAGCTGGGCAAATATTTCGAGAATGATTTTCTCGTCCACAGAATTGGCATCTGGCAAAGTGAGTCGCCTGATTATTTCTGGAAACAGCAGCACATTCATTAGTTAGTTCCAAACTAGAGTTATTTTCAGATTCATCTGCATGAATAGATGTCTTTGCTACAATTGATGTGTCATAAGCTGCTGCATTATGTTGGGCCATTTCTAGACTTCGTGCAGTTGCTACGGCGTGATCTAGGTTAATTTCAAAACTTTCAAGTAATCTCTGCCTAATAGTTGAGGAAGTGAGACCTGTGATAAATGCGTCACGTATCGCTAGCTCCGCATGTTGAGAGGCAGTAACATCTTCAAATTTACAATCCTTAGAAAGATTCTTTAGTTTTAGGAGAAACTGATCAATAGATTCACCTTGATTTTGTTTCCTAGTGGCGAGAAGGTGACGAGCAAACACAGAATTTAACGGTTTTACATAGGTTGCTTGAAGGATGCTAATAGCCCTCTCGAATGTTGAACAGTGAGATATAAGAGCATAGACCTTCGGTGAGATGAAATTAATCAGAATACTTAACTTATTCGGAGGATTTTGAGGATGAGCGACTGTGAGAGAGTCGATGCAGTTGATGAGGGTACGATACCAATGATTCCATTTGTCAGCGGTTGTATCTGACGATCCTTCGAATTTACCAGATCTCAGTATAGCATCCATTGTTGCTGTTAATTTTTAATTTTATGTTGAATAAATTGTAATGAAAAATAAAGACCTTTTAAGATATTAGAAAGGTTTTATTCAACATAAAATTCAGCAGGTACAACAACATGGTCGGTAACGAACAACTAAGCTGGGAAAAGGCGCCAATTTCGTTCTATTTGTAAACATTTGGTGCGCATGCGCACTAGCACTCTAAACTCACAACACTGCCATGTGCTTTATTGGCTGAATATTGTCCAGATCTGGTTTTAGACCATTTGTGTCAAATATGAATCCAAGGTATTTCACAAAAGTTTGGAAGAATTTGCATTTGTCTGGTCTTAAGTAAAATCCATATTATTGAATTCGATCCAGCACAGCAGTCAGACGATGCAGAAGTTCCTCTTGTAACGATAATATCATCAATGTAGGTGGAAACTCCTTGCAACCCTGTGATCATTGTATCCATAGTTTGATGGAATATTGCTGGAGCTGACTTGACCCCAAATGGAAGGCAGTTAAATTGAAATAATCCCTTGTGGGTGTTGATAGTGAAAGATTTTTGGAATCTTCATCCACTTCCATTTGTAGACATGCATCTGCAAGTAAAACAAGTTCCACCATTGAGTTTTGAGAACCCTAACCCTAACCCTAACCCTCCGATACAGATAGTGGATACTGATATGTCTCCAGTCTGTCATTTAGTCCTGTGCTGAAGTCCGCACATAGGCATACTTTGCCATTAGCCTTCTTCACTATGACAATAGGTACTGTCCAGGATGGGTAACTTGTAGGTTGGATTACTCCTTGTTGTAAACGATCCAATTTTTTTTTCTACTGTGGCTAAAGCTGCGTATGGTACCAGACGCTTTGGTCTGAAGACTGGCTTTGCATCTATCTTCCATTTTAAAGTCGCTTTAACTTTAGAACAACGTCCAAGTCCTTCTTGAAAAACATTGTTGAACTTTGCTATGTTCTTAAAATGTATTTCAGCTTCTGCTGCAGCATTAATATTGAAAAAATTGAAAACTGACTTTAGGGGAACATTGAAAAGATCAAGTTCTTCAATAAAATCCAAACGAAGAAGATTCAGGGTTGATGCATCAGAGACATAACACGCACCTGAAATTTTTTTCCTTTAAAAGAAAAATTGCATGTCAACTCACCAGCTAGTTGTATCTTATTTCCCGATGCACCACAAGCAACATGAGTTGTCTTGGAAGTGTTGTGGTTATTTTTCCCACAAAATCCTCCTTGTGCCCACACCATGAACATGTGTGACTTTTGAATGGACAAAAATGAGCATAGTGCATCTGTCCACATGACCAACAGAGCGTTAGCGGCTTCTTCTTATTTTCAGTCAGGGATTTAATGTTGTTAGAAACCAATGGCCTTTGTTGTTGCACCATTGTTGTCTTATTTTAGATTAATTAGTCATTGATATTCTGTAGTCAGAATTTGTACCGTTATTTCTTTGTCTGTTTCAACCATAGAAAGTAGACGTATGCAAATATCTGCCACTTCTGGGGATTGTAAGCCTGCAATGAAAATGTTGATTCTCTGTCAGCGATTTCAGCCGAAAATTTCCGCATTGTATCTACATCCAGCATATTTGACGAAATCATCTGTAGTATTTTTCTTTCATTTCAAACAATTGTAAGGCATATTATTAAACAAAGATGTTGATTCACCAAAAATGTCCGATAACTGTGCTATCATTTCATCAAATGTGAAATCTAGTTTTTTCAGAAGGATGTAATTTGAATATCTTTCATGTTCTGCTGTCCCAAGTTTATGAAGCAATAACCACATTTTCCATGCTTCGTCCATAGATGCGAAATCATGTTGAAACGTATCCTTCCATCGCCTATACCAAACTGTAAAAATCAGTTTTAAATGCGGATTGAATGAAAAATCCGTTATTGTGCTTGCTATGGTGTCCAGAGAAATCGATTTTTGTGTGTCCTTCAAGTGTTCGTGAAATTGAGCTGTTAAATTTTCAATTAAATTATTTTAAGCTTTTAAAAATTCTAGGTTAAATACTATTTGTTACAGTAGAAACACAAACTATATTTACAGCACAATCTACACATGTTAGCACAGCCACCATCTTGTCCATTCTCCTTGGAACTCTCTAGTCTCTTTCTTTTCATCTATATACTTACTTCCTTTATTACAGTTATATCCCCTTTAGCTTTTGGTCGCTATAACAGATATCTAGGTGGGTGAGAAGTTTGATTTTGAAATCCTTGTATGACAATCAGTCTGTTTCTGGATAGTGTTAAAAGACATTTGTTTGAACTTTTCAAATATCCCTTCATTGTTTCTCTGACAGGCATTTACAGAGGGCACACAGTACTTCTCGGTGTCTTGATGCTTTCTCATTTTTGTTGATGCACTCTTTGGCCCAATGATTTTTTTTCTTCCACAAGTTGAACATGCTGGACAGTTTTCATTTTGATGGGAGCTTCCACATCGTTTACAATGCTTGTATTTAACTGTATCTATTTCTTATCCTTTGCCTGCATCTATAATAGTTCAGCTAATTGTCTCATGTGGTCTATGGAAGCTTCATATGTCCTACCATAGTTTACAGTTTCATGCAGTGTCAAATCTTCAATTTTTGCTAGAAGCTGTTTTTGAAGTTCTGGATACTTTGTTCCAGATATGACCTGCTCTACAAGTCATTTCTCTATATCTTGGGCATCTCAAAATTTGCATTTCATTGTGATTTGTATCTAACTAGAAAGTCATCAAAATTCTCTGATTCCTCTTTTCTTTTTTTTTTTCATGGAGGTCACCACTTATCAAGGCCCGGAAGCCACTCGGGGATAAAGGTTATTGTGTGTACAGCAATCAATGAGATAGTATTGGATATTTGATAGGATATCTTACTTAAGAAAGGGGTTTGTCAGGAATTTGTTTATGTTGGACTTGAAGACATCCAAGTTGTAGTCGGGTGGGAAACAGGCAAACGGAAGAGAGTTCCACAGTCGTGCACTTCTGAGAAGAAGCTCTGCTCATGGAATCTATGTTTGGATTTAGGCACAGATAAAGAGTGGGGAAAATTAATGACAGTAGTTTCAGCTAGATGGGTGTTTTTCGTAAAAGATTGGCGAGGGAGGATCACTTGCCATGGAAATAACGATAAAACAAAGATAGGCTCGCAACGTCTCTTCTGTGGGAGAGAGGCTGCAGGGAAGAGAAAAGGGCATCCCACACTAAGCCACAAAGTCTATTTTGTACTCTGTCAAGGCAGGATAGGCTGCTTTTAGCAGCTCCTGCCCAGATATGGCAGCAGTACTCCATCCTTGGACATACTTGGCTTTTATACAGATAGAGAATTGCATCAGTAGTGAGATATCTTTTGGAGCGGTAGAAGGATCCCACCATTTTCCCAGCGTCCTTGGCAACAGACCTGATGTATGTGTTCCATTTCAGATCAGGAGTAAAGGTCAAACCCAGAAGCTTGTCAAAACATGGAGCCTCTCCAAGATGAGAGCCATTCATTTCAATTAATGCCAGATGGGGATCAGAGCGTTGATGATGTAAGGATAGAAGCTTGGTTTTGGATGCATTAAAAGTAACCAGTCACCTCTTTCTCCAGTGTACCACGTGCTCAAGATTAGAGGAGAGAGAATTAGAGAGAACTTTGTCATTTACGGCCTTTGATGTGTTGCCATAGATGGTCGTGTCATCAGCATAGATGTCAACGAATGATTTAAGTATATGTTTTGGGAGATCATTGATGTAGATCAGGAAGAGAGTTGGGCCCAGGATGGACCCCTGAGGAACTCCAGCATTAATACTGTGGGCCTCTGATTTCTGCCCATCAACCACTACTCTTATGAGCCTATCGGAGAGAAATGATTTAATAATTGAGAAAACATTTCCAATGATACCATAGCTGGAAATCTTGTGAAGTAGGCCCTTATGCCATGCCTTATTGAAGGCCTTCGATATGTCAAGAGCAATTGCCCTGGAAAGGAAACCTTTGTCAAGAGATTCATTAATCCTATGAGATATAGCCATTAGCATATCTGCTGTAGATCTTGTGGAGCAGAAACCATATTGCATGTCACTAAGAAGGTTGTTTCTGCTGAGGTGGTTGACTACTTCTTTATTTAATAAGGATTCCAACAACTTACTCATGACACACAGGAGACTTATTGGTCTGTACTGAGAGGGAGATGACTTATCACCTGAATTTTTAAATACAGGGCATACTGATGAGGTTTTACAGGGTGTTGGAAAGCACTTCTCCTTAAGGCAACGCTTAAAATTTTGTAAGTATGGGGGCAAGTTCTGATTGGAGCTTTATCAGCACTATAACTGGAATACCGTCAGGGCCAGTTGCTTTACTGGAATCAAGGTTCTTGATTAGCTTGGCGACCTCATGCACAGATATTTGTATGTTGCATAGCGTGTTGTCTGTTATAGGAGGAAATACAAGGAGTTGATGGCCTTCGTCGCTTAGGGTAGAATTAGCTGCAAAGTTCTTGGCAAATAGTCTGGCCTTGTCTGATGCTGACAAAATGACCTCGGGTCCATTGATGATAGTTGGGATAGAACGCACACTTCTGTTCAGGATCCTGTTTGCTATTTGCCAAAACTGGTGGGAACCAAACCATTGCTCAGCTACTTTGGATTTAACGGACTGAGCATATAGTTCTCTTGCATTTTTTATTACTCTTTTACAGTGGTTGCTGGCAGTCCTGAAAGCAGCTTTAGTCTCAGTACATCTATTAGGTTGGTAGCTATGGAAAAAAGTGATTTCTGTGCATGATGGCAGCAGCACATTCTGGGGAGAACCATGGCTGGCTGTTAGGTTTTTGTTGGAATTTTTTGGATGATATAAATCGGTCTATGCCTACAATTAACCATTCGGTCAGGTCTGATACTATAGAGGACACATCCTTTTTAAACATGGAATGCAGAGATAGATCGGATATGAATGTACGGAAGCTATCCCAGTCAGCCATAGAGTATCGATATACAGTACGGTGGAGAGGTACATTTCATTTTTATTTACTGATACAATGGAGTGGTTGGAGGATCCCAGAGGAGATAGAATGGAACATGAGCATAGCTCAGGGGAAGTTGTGAGGAAAAGTTCTAGAAGGCTTGCATACTGACCGGTAGTATCGGGCACACGGGTGGGTTCCTGAACAGTCTGAGTGAGGTCATAGGCAATGGCAAAATCATGACAGAACCTCCCCTCGTCATCGGTTTTATTTGAGTGGGTCAGCCATTCCGCATTATGGACATTGAAGTCACCGCAAATGTGAATGTTAGCCGAAGGATGAGCAGACAGTATGTGGTCAATTTTCTCGGATATACTCTTAAAGATAGTAACCCCACTGTTGTGGGGGCTAAAGAGAGCAAATATAAATGCAGTAGTGTAAGCTAGTGCAATCCGGAAGCACATTATATGTGCTTCCGGATTGCACTAGGTAAATTAGGGTCTTCTCTGGAGATATCCCTACCACATGGAAAGCCATCTTTAATGTAGGCACACACTCCATGCCCATGGCGATCTTGGGGGTCAGATTTAGATGTTAAGTTAGAGTATTCTTTAATTATGAACTCATCTAGGGAAGTGAACGGCCCTATGCCAGTTTCACTTAGAAAGAATATGTTCTCTTCATTTAAAATATGTACTCTTCATTTAAAAAAAAAAAAAAGGTGGAAGGACTTATTAATATCTACTTAGTATAAGTCCTTTGCCCCATTCCCAGTTTAGGGTAGTACTTGAAGATAGTCTCCCCTCCCATATTAATGCATGGATACTTTTTTGCCTATATCTACCTCGAGCTAGAATGTTCAAGTATTCCAGATCCACCCCATAATGAATATGCTATAATAGAACTTTTATCAAATTGGAAAGTCTGGTTATTTTCTATTAATTTACATTTGAAGAACTCGTTTAAAAAAAACTGGTTAAGAGTAATACCTGTAGGGTTACATATTAAGTTTAGACTCGCTAAAGGTAATGCATACTGTAGAAAAAAAAGAAAAAAAACGCGTGTTCCTGAGTTCAGATAATAGTGCAGGTATAATTTGATAAATGTTCATTTTCATGGGAGACTTTTTTTTTTTTTTTCGTTTTAAATATAAGAAAAAGTATTGGTTAATAATAATATATTTGACAAAAAAGATTTAGGAAAAAAAAAGATAAATAAATAAAAGAAAACAAGACATTGACACAGATAAAAACAGGCAATGTGGAAATTGATTTGTAGTTGTAATCTTCTGTTAGCTTCATTTTCGAATGATGATGTGCTGTACCTTTTAAGGCCTTCTTCTCCCGACAGTAACAGAATGTGGTCACTATTGGAATATTTTTTATTGAAAAATAAAGATTCTTAAAATTTCTGAATGCTTCTGTTAGATTTGCTAGATGTCCAACACATAGCGGGTTTGTTTATTGATGAACTTTATAATTGAGATGATAATAAATTCATAGTTTTTCCTGTTTCTTTTTTTAAAGGAACAACATGAAAGACTTACTTGTATCTTTCTTTTCTGTAGATAACCGTCTGTTTATGAATTTTTAAAAATCCAACGTGGTGCATACACATAATTCTTTGTTTATTTTTCTTGTGTATATATATATATATATATATATATATATATATGGGTGTCATCTTTTGTAAACATTTTTTTTTCTTTTTTAATCCCACCGCTACCACCATGAAATATTATTTCTTTGTTTAAGAAGGAAGAACACGGAGTGCATGATACAGTGGCATCATCCATACTATTACACTTTTATTCAGTCATGATTTTTATATACTATTTATTCAAATGAATCTACATTTTAAAAAGTAGCCTCATTTGCATATTACATTAAAGAGAATCTACTTTAATGATTGCCTCCATGGTCATTAGTTTTAATTACTCTGTTTAGAAATATTATTTAAAGTTTATTAATTTATTTTTAATTTAATTTATATTTAAATTTAATTATTTTTAATCTATATCAGTTTCGTTTAAAAGCAGAAATAAGCTTTATAAATTTAAGCTATGAGAGTTATTTTCCCCGTTCGATTTTCATAGATGAAGATGCATGTGTTTTATGCTTTCATAAATCCAACATGTGATTCAATTTGATGGAAAAGAATTAAGAATTAGGATATTCAGCTGCGGGATTTTTTCCCTCAGCTTCAAAATCAATAAAGATTAAACTAATAAATATAATGACCTGTTCTCTGTTGATTATGGTGTACTGCTGGTTCTGTGCAGTTCTAGGAGGTCCAACCTCTCAGGCTTAGAGGAGAGCTTAATTTATTGCTAACAACCTAATGTGCTTTTGCTAAGGAATGCCAACGGGCTGCACAGGCATCTTTTTCAAGGTCAGAGTGCTCCTCTTTTGGGGCACAAACTTCTCAATCTGACTTACCATCCCTCATGTCACAGTTCTCGCGGTGGGAGAGAAATATTATATTTAAACATATTTTATGACTGGGTAATGGCGGGCAGCTTGATATGTATAAATTGTTTTCTCTTACGCTTTTAAAATCGAATCAGTCTTTTTTTTTTTCTTTTTTTTTTTTTTTGAATGACATCTGTGATGCTGTCACCTTGAATATTTTCATCATTAGCCCTATGGTCCTGGTGTATTATAAATACTCTCCTGGGATTAGTAACAACATAGGTAGACAAGTGATTGATTACGGACATTTGTGGATCTCAATGCCAAGATGCTCCCTTGACAAAAAAACAAACATATGGGAGGTGCAATATCATGTTTCATATCTCTTTAAGTTCTGAAGTAAAATGTAGTAGGCAAAAAAAAAAATCAGGAACACAGATAGGAAATAATCAGTATCGCCCACCTTTATAAGAGAGGGATTTATTGCCTGTAATAACCGTAGGGAAAGAAGGAGGAGACACAAAAAAAAAAAAAAAAAAGAAACTTTCTTCTCGCAGACACGTGATTCATCACAAAGAACAATCCAATCGCTAGAACCACCTACACACAATCTGCCGGACACTGCCTCACTGCTTTCCAGCAGGGAATTATATATTTGCATAATCATGTGATAGCAGGCGCGATTCTATGAGAATTGCCTGGGGTCAACGCTAATAAAAACCCATGGACGCCATCTTCGAACTCTCTTTTCTGCTGAGCCCGAACCACAATAGAAATGTAACAAAATTTTACTACATTAAACATCATTTTGCTGAATTTTCTTTTTAATTGGGCAAACTTTTTATTTTTTGTATCCAAGATTTTCATAAACTCATTTTTTTTCTTTTTGCCATTTTATCAACTTCTGCCATTTTTCTCTGAATTCGATTCATTAGCAAAACTTTTCATCATATTGAAATTTACTCAGACAAAAATGAAGCGATTTATATTTACTGCATTCCTACAAGGATTGGATATGATACGAGGTCAGTTTATTATGATGGAAATCCAATTCTCTAAAAAAGCAACACTTTGAATTCAGATAAAAATAAAAATTGCCTTAGTGAAAAAGGATTTCTACAGAACAGCTACTACACTTTGATAGTACTTAGGTTATTTACTCATGTCCCACCGAAGCAAGGTTGAAATGAAACCAGTTTAACGCGAGGGGAAATTTATAAAATTTGTGGGTACAAAAATATCTGTCAGTATTCTTCAATAAGAACGTTTCAGGGAGGATTAAAAATGGGGAATAATGCCTGGAAGAATAGCCTACTAGAATCAAACAAAAGCATAAAGCCAAACCTCTGTGTTAGAACAGGACAAGCAAGAACAGGTAATGTACTTTGATTGTTACAAAACGTGTTGAATAACTAAGTTGTTGACTTCCTTAGCAATTCATGAAATCAGTTTATGGTGTAGAAAAATAGATCAACATAAATCCGTCAACATTTTTGGGGTGACAAAATCCTCTACTCTTCGAAACATAGAGAATGACCTCCTACGACTGACTATTCTGATCCATGGGTGAAGCCTTCAACAAGCGAGTACCAGAACAGGCCAATTACCACAAAACAGCATTTACTTTCATACATAAAATATGGCTAATGATTTTAAATGAATTTATTTGTGAACCGTAATGGGGGGGGGAACACACGTAATAAAATGCTGGCCACCATCTTTGTTCTTCCTTTTCTCAGCCTGAACTCACTTGCTGAGCACCCACGGTAAGACTTGTTTTTTCTTAGCTTCTAACCACATGCCTCCCTGATCTCAAGATCATATTTCGTAGTCTCTCATCCACTGTGGCAGTTGCCTCTCTCTACTTGGCCTCTGAGGTGTCTCGTCCTCCTTCTGTCACTGCACATTCCCCTTCATTGCTTCGCCTTCCACTGGTCTGATGTCGAGAATATGCGTCGGTACTTCGTCCACCACAATGTTGTTTCTAGTGTTCCTCCCAGTCACGCGACCATTGTTTGGTGCAGCGCGCCCCTGGTGGCTTCACCCATATCTCATCCCCGAGTTTAATGGTCCCTGTGGCCTCTGCCTCTCTGCTTGCCGGCTCAACCCTGGGATGTCTCCAGGAATATGCAAACGTTGACAGTTGTGAAACCGTCTCTGGCACTTGTCCCAATCTAGGCGACATATTATACCAGTAGACGGCTTGCTCAGGTGAGGTGCCTCCTCTTTCCGCAACTGCCTTTATGGTGTGGTGGTTTCTCTCCATGATCCCGTTGCCACTGGGTCTGTAGGCAGCTCTGAAAAATTGTCGGATATTCCATTTCTTCATTACTTCCGTCACTGCTACTGACTTGAATACGGTCCCGTTTTCAGTTAACAACTCTTCCATGGGACCTCGCTCCAAAAACACCTCATCGAGGATTGCTGCTATTTCATTGCCTGTTCCTCCACGTAGGTTCTTCCATAGGGCAAATCGCTTAGGCACGCAGTCAATGATGGTCAGGTAAAGTTCACCCCTGTAATGGGTGACATCGCATGAGGGACTTTAACCAAGCAAACACCGTGGCAGAGTAGATGCAGATGTCACGCAGTCTCCATTTCAAGGCCAGATTGACCCCTTTGATTATTGCATCTAATTCCACTACATTGATGTGGCTGACATCATTCTTCTCCCTTAACCAAGCCGCATCTTCTGCAACCACTCCTCCAACTTCCAAAACGACCCCTGTTGCAATACTGCTTGCATCACACCACACAACTCCATCCAATGTCCGCGGTACATTCCAGGTTCCCCGGACTGGGTCTTGCCGTTCTGCTTCTTTCAGGAGCTCTTCCATCATCGTGACTGTTCTTCCTCCCACTTTATCATTCCATCCTCTTCCTTCGGAATGCCTCTTTATGTAGCTGCATGCTGGTCTAAGCCAGCTAGCAACGGGGTAATGTCCGATCAACTTCCCGCATATGGAAAAAAGTTCCCGTCTGTTGAGCTCTTGCTTCAGTTGTGGGATCTCATTCCCCCTGCGAAACTCTAGGCTGCCCAACGCACCTCGTTTCAGTCTTAGCCCCAAAGCAGACCCCCTGTCTAATTTTTCAGGCGCTTTGGCGACCAACCCAAACCTCTTCAAATGAGCCACCACCTCGTTGGCAGTTACCAGAGTCTCATTCACAAGAATGCCGTCTATGTATGAACTCACTGCCTCATCTCCTTTTCCCATTGTCTCCAGAATCTTCCTGAGGATAGTTGACATGATCTTGGGTGCCGAATTCAACCCGAACCCCACTCGCGTAAGGCAGTAGGTTTTGCCTTTGTACCTGACTAATTGGTATTTCCAGAGCTTCTTGGCGATGTGGAGTTGCAAATAGGCAGAGTTTAGATCTACCAACGTAGACGCGTCATTCATCTGCCTTCATTCTCTAATGGTCTCACTGCACACATCTACGGTATCACCTTCAGTATGGCACTTAACATGTTGGTTCAGCTCTCGGAAATCCACGACCGGTCTTACTTTCCCTTTAGTTGGTTGCAAAACGGCCATCAACGGCAAAATGCCCGACTCTACGTCATCCGTCCAAGGCAGCAGTATACCCTCCCCAATCCATTGGTCCACTTCTTGTTCAAACTCATTACTCGCTCCTCCTTTGAGCGAATTAATGTAGCACGCCACCATGTTTGTCAGCGATGGTGCTTGATGTTTCCATGCCCACTCCACCGTCCACTGCTCTCCGTCGAATTCGGCTTGGAAGTTCTGATCTTTGATCGACATTTTTCTTTCCTTGTTGGTTCCTCCGGGAGCTTGTTCTGTCACCGCGCTCAGCTAGTCCGAACCTCGCATTGTTGCATGTGATGGTAACGCCTCCAAGTCAGCATAAAACATCCATTCCAATGATGGCTTGGACGCCAGGCACCAGATGATTGGTGACAATTGCATGGACCCTCATCCGGTGTTCAATATCAATAGTGACGGTCTTTCTACCTCAACACTTCACTCGCGACCCATCGAATGCCACTACTTCACTCTTCCCTTTCCATCTTCCGACCAGGGTCGTGTGTACCATGGTAGTGGTACAGCCAGTGATGATCAGGGCCATAACTCCCCTGTCCTTCCACCACGATCTTCTGCTTGGGCATCTGCTGCGAGTGCGCCACTATTCCCGAATCGGGGCGGCTGCTGGCGCATCAGCTTCCCCTTGCCAGTTTCCCGAACTCGTGCATTTCACCGCTAAATGGCCTCTCCGATTGCATTTATAACACACTGTCCATTGCAAGAACTTCCTGCAGTCTCTTCTCATGTGTGGTCCCCCACATTCGAAGCATACCACCCTTGGGTTCAGCAGATTCCTGCCTACATAGCTTGAACCGTAATGGGGGTGGGGTCACCTCAAACGCACAAAAAAGGAATATAATTTCAGAAAGTATCTTCACTCCCGTTGCACCTACTCTCCTGCCCGATCTGGAATCTCCCCAGCACCGAAAAATGAAGCTCGTTATGTAATTTCAAGCTTCACCCGCACACAAGATTTTGTGAGAACGCACGTAATAAAATGCTGGCCGCCATCTTTGTTCTTCCTTTTCTCGGCCTGAACTCACTCGCTGAGCACCCACAGTAAAACTTCTTTTTTCTTAGCTTCTAACCACAATTTGCAAAAGATATTTATTAATTTTATGAGGAAAAAACTGAGAGTGAGACAACAAAAAAAAAAGCATTAAAACAAAACAGAAAAATGAAAAACAAAATCAGGGGCAAGTTAGTTGGACCAAGGCTACCGAGAGAGAAGGCCAATGAACATGACAGCGTGAGGTCATTACCAGATCAACATGTAGGTTATATGGTGCCTAAAGTTTCTTGTGTTCAATCACATGACCATGCTAATAGCCATAAAAAAATATTTACATAATGACTGTGGTAATTTTATGAAGGTAGTTCCAACGTGCATGTATTTTTTTTTTTTTTTTTTCTAAAGAGAAAGAACAATTCTCCATTTGGATAATTATATAATTGCACATTGGGATACTTTTAATCTAACAAATTATAACAGTAAGTGAACTTGTTTTTGAAATTTTCTTATGTCTATCGAAGAAAATCGAATATTTCATTTTATTTATTTTTTAAACTGCAAAACAAACAATTTTTTATATGAAAATATTTTTCAGTCCGTTCTTTTAATAATAAATGAAACTTTACATTGAGTAGAAGTATTTTTCACGACAGTTTTTTTGTTTTGTTCTTGTTTTTTATTTAACTAAAACGATGGATGAATTCAATATTTTAGCACCGGGCGTAATTTATTTCTTTGAAATATTTGTAAAACGTTTTAAAGTTTTTATTTGTTTCATAACACTTCATCTGTAAATAATTTACATGACTGAAATGGGAAATGAAATACGAAATTCTGTATTCTCCCCCGAGACATACGAACACAAATTCATCTTAGAAATTCATTAACTAATCAGTTTTAATTAAAGTTTTGATATAAACTAAAAATAAAGAGTACATTCAAATTTAGTTAACATATTTTCTTGTGTTTTATCTTATAAATAAAAGGGTACTTCGTGGGAAATGTGGACCCTGCATAAACGGTGTTTTTATTTAATGATTGCTCCCTGAAAGTGTTTCTTTCGCTTTCTTCGTATATATCTCAGACTTTTTTTTTTAATCATGCGGGTATTTATTTTATTTTATTTTTTTCATTTTTTGGAGGTAGATTTGATTCATACTTTTATTTCGTGCTTGTTTTATTTTATTTCATTTTAAATTTTTTATTATTTTCCCCACTAAAGATTTTTATTTTGTTAAATTATTTTTTCATACATATTCAAATAATGCTTTTGCCCGCCCCCCTTTTTTTTGTCCTCAAATAGTACCTGCAAAAAAGTTTTCCCCTAACAATTTAATGAAGAAGAAAAAGATACCATGAAAATTTAATTAAACTTGGAAATGCTACCTAAAATATAGCACGGTGCGTACACTGCACAAGCCCAATTATTATTATTATTATTATTATTATTATTATTATTATTATTATAACAATGATAATAAAAAAATCTGGTGTAGATGATATCGACTGGCGCCACATCAACTAGTTGTAAAAGGTCAGGGAGGTTGGAAAGACCGTACCTTGGGAGGAGGGTTTAGCTTCCGGTTCTAAACTTTAGTAGGCTGACCTTTTAAAAATCAGTAAATACTTAAACATCTATAGATTTCTATTGCTAAGGCATGCATTAGCTTAACCTATATTTATACTCTATAGAATATCTATAAAATAGATAACTATTAGCCACAGTTTGTGACCATATCTATGTTAACTAGCAACTATATCTTTCTTAGATGGGATAAAGTACTGGTGATTATCTTTACATGAAAACTAATACCTAAAGCACATTTCAAAACGCATCCTAACCCTTATACTATAATTTCCAATTAGTCACTAATCCACAAACCATATTTGATCTTTTTTTAACCCTAGTAGATATTAGCCTTTAAATTACACCCCATACTCATACATACATCTTTTAAAAACGTAACCACATCTTCCAATCTTAATCCAATGTATAATTTCAAAGCAGATATTAATTCTTTGATACTAACTCTATTAATCCTAACTATCTATGCGGGAGCATAGAAATACCTGGCTTTGAAACGAGGCACAGGAAAAACCCTCTCGGTGCTGATGGACCCATAAGATGTGGTCAGATCATTCATCTAAAAGGAAAACTCCGATTTGTAAACCTGTGCCACTGACTTCATATGTCTTGGCACCAAACGGGGGAGGGAGGCCTCCTCAGTTCTGGACGACAACCTCCCCAGAGCTTGATCAAATCACTGGTTTGCAAACCTAAACTGCCTAAGAAGTAGAGGGGGGGGGGAGGAATCCCTATTAGCTTATTTAGATGACAGAATAACTTTATTTAAGTACGATACTTAATATTAACAGCCATGGTAAGATGCAAAAAAAAAAAAAAAGTGCTCCCCCAATTTAACTTTCACTATTCGTAACTGAACTATGCAGTATCTTAGCTGTGATACCAGGGCTATTTTTTTTTTTTTTTTCCTGAGTGGGTACTATGCTCTGTGCGTGACCTTAATGTCTGCCTATAAATACAAAATACGAATTCCGAACCTGCCTATAAATACAGAATACGAATTCCGAATCGCCATGAACTAGTTCTTGTAACTGGAAAAAAACACCTAACGGCTAGCTACGAAATCCCAATATACATTTTACCTCCAAGACGACTACCTCTGTCTAACCTGCATGTGCAAAAAAAACAACAAAAAAAAAACTTACCTTAAACTCTAAATCCTGTCTCTTGAATGCTAACAATCTGCTCCTTCCCACCAAACCGACACTTAACTCCTACATTGCACAGCGTTTGTAGTGGAATCTTTAACTTCCAGCCCCTAACCCTCACATGCTAACTGCTTAGTCATCACTAAACATCTATACAATTCTACTTTTTAGACATGCATTGGAGTTCATTCCTATTCCAGTTAGGTATTTAACAGCCAAAGTATGTACTCGGAAGCAAAACGCATGCATTACATAACTATGTCTCCTCCTAGATCGCTTTGCAACGCTAATACGAAACTGAACCAATGCTCCTTGTTATGCTAAATGTCCATGACTCTTACTTGAAAGCTGAAATTATCTTCCCTCAATAATAGAAACACACTTTGTACTTTCAACTTTATTCACATCTACTAAAAACTTGCCCATATATCTATTTACCTAATTACACATGACTCAAAACTTACTGTTTTATCTGTACTATATTGCACTCGCATCTCAAGCCCTGCTGACATCTAAAATATAGTTTGGGCACAACTCATAGTTCAATTCTTAACACCTACTCACACTTTAATGTTATCCTAGACCCAAGCTAACATGTATAAATTAAAAAATATATATAAAGGGAAAGCCTCGAACCACATTATCTCCTTTCTAACAAGCCTTCTTACAATCATAGTTGCTTACACTGCATGAGCTCTACTCAACCCCTTATCCAGTAACAATGAAATAGCAATGTCCCTAATTCACTTTGAGGAGTGGAACTATTCAGCAGATATATAACCTCTACAAACTAACCCAGTGGGGTCACAGAAATACCTGGATTAGGACCCAGGCGCAGAGCAAACCCTCTTAGTGCTGACGGACCCAGTAGATCTTTCAGATCATTCATCTAGGAGAAGGAAAACTCTGAAACTAAACCAAAGGGGAGGGAGGCCTCTTCAGTCTTGGATGACAACCTTCCTAGAGCTGGTGACTCAAACAAATTACCGGTTTGCAAACTTAAATTGCTTAAGGAGTAGATAGGTTCTGTCTATCACCCGGCTTCTATACTCCTTCTTTGCCTATTAGTCAGGCGCAGAGACACTATCACCGTGATTCGACAGAAACACCCAGTGGTAGATCTTGTTTCTTGTCTAGGGCAATGAACGCCGTTTCCCCACTCCTGACACACCCCACCCCTAAAACTGGGCACTTCAGAGTGCTTGAGTACCATATATGCCTGAGCAATTAGATTGGGTTGACCTTCCTCTGATGGGTTGAGGGTACCGGATTGACAGTTACTGGCTGCTGTTTCCGACTGGTAGTACAGGAGCCCTAACTTTTTAGTAGCGCTTAGAGCGGCTGCTCCATCAACAGTTGTATAATATCGGGATGTTTGTAGTGCCATGTCGCACATGGAAAGGGACCCTGCACTCATCCCCGGTAGGCTTTCCTGAGGCCACAGTCCTAGTTGATGGAGGGTCAGCTGATGGTTTACTTGTGATGCATGTTTGATACTCTGCATGACCTCCTGTTCAGCTCCCCCTTACATAACTGAAACTCGTTAAAAAATATGATGACAGTACAATCTAAAAATAAGCTTAAACCAGGCTTAGGGTCAAACAAATCCAACTTGCCTCCTCCTTTGAGGTTTGCATTCACAAATATCCGTGGGCTTAGAACTAATTTAGCTGATGTGGAAGCATTTCTCCTAACAAATACCCCGGATATCTTAGCACTAAGTGAAACGAACCTACACTCCTCCATCCCCTCTAACTACTTTAATATGCCTGGATATCTCCCACTCTGCCGTAAGGACTCTGACAGACACATGCACGGACTTGGAGTTTACATTCGTAATACCCTTCCCTTGACTAGAGAAACAAACTTAGAAACGGAGGATCAAGCCTTTATGTGCTTTAGACTAATTATGCAACACAACATTAGCTACTTTTACTTTCTCTACCGCTCTCCCTCGACCCAAGACTGCACCATAATAAACAAAGTCTCTGACAGCATAGACACGGCACTCTCCCTCGATACTAGCGCCCAAGTACATGTATTTGGTGACTTTAATGTCCATCACAAAAACTGGCTTGGATTCTCTACTTACACAGATGCAGCGGGCAGCACAACTCATAGCTTCTCTATATCTCACTCCCTATCTTAAATTGTGACTTTTCCAACCCGTTTCCCTGACCAGCAAGAACAACACGCATCACTTTTAGATCTGTTTTTGACCACAGTTCCTGATGATTGTATAACGAATGCCGACAGCCCACTTGGGAACGCTGATCATGCAGTGATAATGGTTGAAATCGGCCTAAACTCTAGAGCCAAAACTGAAGAGCCAGTGCTCAAAACAACGAGATATTATAAAAAGGCTGACTGGGAAGCCATCAGAGATCTTATCAGAGATGCCCCATGGGGAAATATTTTTTCTCTTCCTGCTGAACAGTGTGTAAACGAGACCACTGAATGGTTCAAAACTGCAATCGACGCGCATGTTCCCATGTGGAAATTCTATAGCAAGCCCAACTTTCCCCAATGGTTTACTTCGACTTGCGCAACTGCCATTGCTCAAAGGCAGCATGCATACTGCAGATTTAATCGACATAAGTCCAGTTCAAACAGACAGAAGTACATAGAAGCTAGAAGTAACGTTAAGAAAGAAATAGTGACAGCTAAGAGAGAATTTACGGAAACCACTAAAAAACGCATCAAAGCACAAAAACTAGGAACTCGAGACTTCTGGAAAATCTACAACAGTGTAGTAAATAATGGGCAATCAACAATTCCCCCACTAACCAACAATCACGAGGTTGTTTGCTCAGCAACCGAAAAGGCTAACATGCTTGCCAGTTGGTTTGCCTCAAACTCCACACTGAACCCTTTCAACCACCCCCTACCTGAATTTCCTATGTGGACAGACGCCACGCTAGACGATCTGGAAATCACCCCTGCTCAGGTGCATGCTATCATAAAAAACCTTGACACTTCAAAAGCATGTGGACCTGATCTCATCCCAGCTGTGCTATTAAAAAAGTGCTCAGCCGAAGTAGCTCCAGTTCTCTCCAAACTCTACAACAAATGCTTTAATGAATCTTTCTTTCCGGGCTGTTTGAAAACTGCTTCTGTGGTACCAGTATTCAAGAATTCTGGCAAAAGAACTGACCCATTAAATTATCGCCCCATTAGCCTCCTCCCACTTTTTGCCAAAATATTTGAGACCTTAATTAACCATGCTCTAGTCCATCACCTTACAGATGCTTCTGACTGATCAACAATATGGATTTAGACAAGCCCATTCCACAGCAAACATTCTAACTGTAATCTCTGAACGTATATACCATTCACTGGACAAAGCGGGAGAGGGCAGAGCAGTAGCTCTAGATATATCTAAGGGTTTTGACAGGATATGGCATGAGGGTCTCCTCAGGAAGATTAGATCATACGGTATCACTGGTAGAATACTTAACATAATTAAATCCTTCTTAGATAAGAGAAAAATCCAGGTTGTCCTCGACGGTCGTACATCTAAACAATATGATATAAATGCGAGAGTGCCCCAGTGGTCTATCCTTGGATCTCTACTGTTCCTGATATTCATAAATGATCTCCCCAACAAAATTGCCTCTGAGATGGGTATATATGCTGATGACACCACACTCTATAACAGGCACGACAGGAAAACAAATGAACATATATCTAAAGAAATGGCAGAAACACTAGAGGAAGACCTCCAATCAGTAGTTGAATGGGGACAAAAATGGATGGTCACGTTCAATGCCGCCAAGACTAAACTAGTTTCATTCAATAATTACAAGAAACCTTCTCTACCACCTATAGCAATGGCCAACGACTCTTTATCTGAGAGTACGTCTTTCAAGCTCCTTGGCCTAACGTTCACAAGAAACATGAGTTGGAACAATTACATCGAGGGCATTGCCAGGGCCGCTGCAAGGAAGGTGGGCTCTCTTTACCGTGCTAGAAAACTACTAACACCCGAAAGTATCCTGTACCTCTATAAGGCAACCATTCACCCATGTATGGAGTATTGCTGTCATATTTGGGCTGGTGCATCGGCTACTAGTCTCTCGCTACTTGACAAGGGTCAAAAGAGAGTCGCAAATCTAATAGGCCCTAAACTGGCATCTAAGCTTCAGCCTCTGTCCCATCGACGAAACGTTGCATTCCTCTGCCTGTTCTACAAGTATTTTAATGGTGAATGCTCTGATGAACTGCAAGCACTTGTAATCCCACAACGTGAACACCCTCGACAGACCCGACAAGCTGCAAAATCTCACCCCTACACTATAGAGATCCCTAGATGTAAAAGATCTTTCTACTCCAGTAGTTTCTTCCCCAGAACCGCTAGACTTTGGAATTCCATTCTAGGTCACTGCTTCCCCAACTGTACTGACATGCAAAAGTTCAAGTGCAACGTGAACCGACATCTTGCTGCCCAAATCCCTACATAGTACCTCAGTAGTTGTTGCCCCTGATAGTAGCCCCCTACACCAAAGTGGCAATGTGCCTTGTTTGGGGTGAAAATGTAAAAAAAAAAAAAAAAAAAAAGTACATAGACTCTGCCTATCACCTGGCTTCCATACTCCTTCTTTGCCTATTAACCAGGAGCAGAGGTGCGGCCGCAAGGACTCATTAGAGATGTCCAGTGTTTAGCCTTGTTTCCTGACTAGGGCAATGAATGCCGTCCCTCACATTTGCCTCATTCCCTTCCCCTATACCTGAGCATCTTGGGGATGCTTGCTTACCATATATGCTAACATGATTGGACTGGCCACTCCTGTCGGACAGGTTTAAGGGTACTGGTTTGACAATTGCTGGTTGCTGTTTCCAACTGACAGTACAGGAGCTCTAACTCTTTGGTAGAGCTTAGAGTGACTGTTCTATCATCAGTTGTATAATATTGGGATGTTTGTAGTGCCATGTCACTCATCTCTGGTGGGCATTCCCAAGGCCACATTCCTACGGATGGGGAGCCGGCTGATGGTCTACTTGTGTTGCTTGATGGTAGCTATGCACATCTGTTTTGCCTAGCACCTCACCCTAGATCTGAAACTACGAAATAAAATGAAATGACAGCTCAATCAAAAAAAAAAAAAGTTAAAACCAGACCACTCAAATAATTCGCCTCCTCCCTTGAGGCTTGCATTTAAAAATATCCAAGAACTTAGAACTAACTTAGATGATGTAAAATCATTTCTCCTAGCAAACTCCCCGGACATTTTAGCACTAAGTGAAACTATCTTGCACTCCTCCATCCCCTCAAACATCTTTAACATGTCTGGTTATCTTCCACTTTGTCATAAGAACTCTGACATGCACGGACTTGGAGTCTATATTTGTAACACCCTCCCCATGTCTAGGGAATCTAAACTAGAATCGGGTGACTAGGCCTTCATGTGCTTTAAACTTACTTTAGAACATAGCGTTTGCTACCTGTATTTTCTTTATCACTCTCCATTAACCCAGGACTGTACTATAATCAATCATGTCTTTGATAGCATAGATGTAGCACTCTGCCTTGACACTAGCGCCCAAATACATGTATTTGGTGACTCTAACGCCCACCACATAAATAAGCTTGGCTTCTCTGACGCATGAAGCTGGTAGCGTCATCCATAACTTTGCCATATCCTATTCCTATACACAGACCGTCAGGATCAACAAGCCTCACTTCTGGATCTATTTCTGACAACAGTTCCTGAGAATTGTGTAACAAATGCTCATTATCCACTCAGGAATTTTTTTTTTTTTTTTTTTTTTTTTTTTTTACACAGTGATCACCACTTATCAAGGCCCGGAAGCCACTCAGGGATAAGGGTTATTGCAAGTACATTACGTTAGTGATGAGATTTGCTGAAATGTTTACTTAAGGGGGCGGTTCATTAGGAATTTGTTAACATTGGACTTGAAGATAACCAAGTTGTAGTCCGGAGGGAAGCAGGCAGACGGAACAGAGTTCCACAGGCGTGCAGTTCTAAGAAAGAAGCTTTGTTCATGGAATCTGCGTTTTGATTTAGGCACAGATATAGAGTGGGGGAAATTTTTCACAGTGGATTCAGCTAGACAGGTGTTTTTCGTGAAAGATTGGCGAGGGGGGACCAGAGATTGGAGTTCAGACGAGCATCTGCCATGGAAATAACGATAAAACAAGGACAGGCTCGCAACGTCTCTTCTGTGGGAGAGAGGTTGCAGGGTAGTGAAAAGGGCATCCCCCACTAAGCCACGAAGTCTATTTTGTACTCTGTCAAGGCAGGATAGGCTGTCCTTAGCAGCTCCCGCCCAGATATGGCAACAGTACTCCATCCTTGGACGTACTTGGCTTTTATATAGATAGAGAATTGCATCCGTAGTGAGATATCTTCTGGAGCGGTAGAAGGATCCCACCATCTTTCCAGCGACCTTGGCAACAGACTTGATGTACGTGTTCCATTTCAGATCAGGAGTAAAGGTCAAACCTAGAAGCTTGTCAAAACACGGGGCCTCACCCAGACGAGAGCCATCCATCACAATTGATGCCAGATGGGGATCAGAGCGTTGATGATGTAAGGATAGGAGTTTGGTTTTGGGTGCATTAAAGGTAACCAGCCACATCTTCCCCCACTGAACCACGCGCTCGAGATCAGAGGAGAGAGAATCAGAGAGAACTTTCTCATTTACAGCCTTTGATGTGTTGCCGTAGATGGTCGTGTCATCAGCATAGATGTCAATGAATGATTTAAGTATGTGTTTAGGGAGGTCATTGATGTAGATCAGGAAGAGAGTTGGGCCCAGGATTGACCCCTGAGGGACTCCAGCATTTATATTGCAGGCCTCCGATTTTTGTCCATCTACCACTACTCTTATGAGCCTATCGGAGAGAAATGATTTAATGATTGAGAAAACATTTCCAGTTATACCATAGCTGGAAATCTTGTGAAGTAGACCCTTATGCCATACCTTGTCGAAGGCCTTTGATATGTCGAGAGCAATTGCCCTAGAAAGGAAGCCTTTGTCAAGAGATTCACTAATCCTGTGGGATATAACCGTCAGCACATCTGCGATAGATCTTGCAGAGCGGAAGCCATATTGTGTGTCACTAAGAAGGTTATTCCTGCTGAGGTGGTTGACTATTTCTCTATTTAATATGGATTCCAGCAACTTACTCATAACACACAGGAGACTTATTGGTCTGTATTGAGAGGGAGATGACTTATCACCTGAATTCTTAAATACAGGGCAAACTGATGAGGTCTTCCAGGGAGTCGGAAAGCACTTCTCCTTAAGGCAGCGCTTAAATAGTTTCGTAAGTATGGGAGCAAGTTATGGTTGAAGCTTTTTTAACACTATAATTGGGATGCCATCAGGGCCAGTTGCTTTACTGGAATCTAGGTTCTTTATTAGCTTGGCGACCTCATGCACGGATATTTGTATGTTACCTAGCTTGTTCTGTGTTGTAGGAGGAAATATGGGGAGTTGATGGCCTTCGTCGAATTAGCTGCAAAGTTCTTTGCAAATAGTTTGGCCTTGTCTGACGCTGACGAGATGACCTCTGGTCCATTGATAATGGTTGGGATAGAACGCACACTTCTGTTCAGGATCCTATTTGTTATTTACCAAAACTGGTGGGATCCAAGCCGCTGATCAGCTACCTTGGATTTAACAGACTGGGCATATAGCTCTCTTGCATTTTTTATTACTCTTTTACAGTGGTTGCTGGCAGACCTAAAAGCAGCTTTAGTCTCAGCTGATCGAGCTGTGATAATGATAGACATTACTCTAAACTCTCGACCCCAAGTTGAAGAGCCATTGCTTAAAACGGCAGGGTACTAAAATAAGGCTGACTGGAATGCCGTTAGAGATCACATCAGAGATGACCCATGGGAAAATATCTTTTCTCTTCCAGAATAGTGCGCAAATTGAGACTACTGAAAGCAGCAATTGAAGCACATCTTCCCAGACGGAAGTTCTATAGCAAAACCCACTTTTCCCAATCATTTACTTCTATTTGCACAACTGCTATTGCTCGCTACTGGACAGGGTTCAAAAGAGACTCGCCAACCTGATAGCTCTTGAACTGTTATCTAAGCTTCAACCCTGTTCCATCAACAAAATGTTGCATCCCTCTGCTTGTTTTACAAGTATTTTAATGGTGGATGCTCTGACGAACTACAAGCTCTTGTACCCCCTCAACTTAAATACCCCCGACAAACACGACAAGCAGCAAAGTTCCACCCTACACAGTAGAGATCCCAGATGTAAGAAAACCTTCTACTCTAATAGTTTCTTCCCCAGAACTGCTAGACTTTGGAATTCTCTTCCAGGTTCCTGTTTTCCCAACTGTACTGACATGCAGAAGTTCAAGTGTAATGTAAACAGACATCTTGCTGCTCAACTCCCTACATAGTAGCCCTGCAACTTATGTCCCTGATATATCAAAGTCGCACTGTGCCTTGTTTGGTGTGAAAGTGTAATAAAAAAAAAAATCTGGTAAAACCAAACAGGAAAACCATGTAAAAAATAAATTTATTGGACTTAAGGAGTCAGAGTCGGATAAAAATTCCAACTCCGACTCCAGTTAAAACCTAGGGAATACCGCAAGTTACTGCCAGTGAGCGATCATTGATGATGGCCTGTGAGACAACTTGTAGTAAGTGAAATAATAATAATTCACCACCACCCTGATTAATATCGTAGATGTTTATTATATTTTCTTAGTTTTTAACCAATGTTCACATTACGGTATGATTATCTTTTGATAGTTATGTGAACTTCATTTTCGTATTCATGTATTCTGCACTGATATGAAAATGAAGACTATAGTGGAGAAAAGGATTTCTAACCATGTAACTGATGAAAATACGTACAAATTTTGATGAAAAACGTGTAACATATGCTATAAAGAGAGAGGGGATTAGGTAACAAATAAACGTAGGGGGGTGGAAGTAAATTTACAATAAAGGCAAATAAATCATTACCTTTGTAACACATTGTCAAAGGGGGGGGGTAAAGGGAATTTACGGGAAAGTAAATCCAAGTTATTTATCACACATGTGACACTAGGTACGGGCAAAATGAATGCCGATGCTCAAAACGTATAAACATTCCCTTTACTTAAAAATTCACCAAAAATCAGGAAATTAACTAATTTTAATGAAATTTTCAGTATTTATCAGATAATGATTGCGGAATATAATGAAGTAATTTTTATTTAAATCTGAGTGGAAATGTATTATTTTTTTTAAACAAAAAATACCTTTACTAAAGTTATGGTTTTCAGTAGTAAATAAAAAACGCAATTTATTTTTGCTTTCTTTATATAAATAAAGCATCGTAATTTGTGACAATAAAAAAAATAAAATAATTTTTACAGGAACATTACGAAAAACGACCTAAAGTCCGTATTAATGAATTCGATATAACTCAAAGAAACATGAATTTCTCGAACTACCGATATTACCATTGAATTAAGCATTGTTTATTTAATATTTTCACACAAAAAAAAAATAAATAAAAGAGCAAAAATATTTCTACTATTTTTTTAAATTACAGATTTTGCATAATTTTTACATGTAAGATTTTAATAATTTCCTTGCTCGCAAGAATGTGAAACTTTCGGCGTAACATAATTTTTATATAATCTCAAACAATAATTAAAAAAAAATTAATTTAAAAACCGGAACATAAAAAAATAATTAAATTAAAAAATTGATACAAACGATCAAAATAGGAATGTATGGATGCACGTCTGGGGGGGGGGGGAATCTGACAGCCCTACCTCCTTTTACTATCATGACTTCATTTTGAAACAGCGTTTTGATTGGTTAAAATTTTGGGTATATTTGTGTTTACAAACTTTTATCGGTTGCGTTTTGCCGAACGGTATAATAACTTGCTTTTTGAGGACTAATTAAGCTGTATTTTGTATATGTCGGAAATTTATCTTGTTTCCAGATAAATTCGAGGCTAACGTAACTAACCTGAAAAAAATAACAGCATGAAATAAAAAGTAGGGGGGGGGTAAAGAATAAAATATGAAGGTCTTGCTTTGAAACGAAGAAGAGATTTTATTCACAATAAAATTAGTTGCAAATTTTTCCCTTTGCGGGCATTAAATTCTAAAAACGCCAAGGTGATATTTAATGAAAAAAATAACACTGGTTCTGTTTTTTGAAGATCTGCCTTGACGTAGCTTACTGCATGGTCAGAAGAACTCCAGGAAACACATATCAGAACAAAAAGACAGAAAGATTCAAATAGGCTTATTCTATAAAATTTCACATGAAAACCTTCCTGTTTTAGGTTTGAACAGAGGAGTACCTAACCAGATTCATAAATTTAAAACTAATGATCTGATGCAAGGTTGCAACAGAAGTTTGAACAGAGAATATTTCGCCAGATAATTAACTATTTGCATATAAAAGAGTATAAAGGCTTGAGGAGTTCACATAATTTACCATCCAACCTCCTCATCCCTATAGAATCTCTGGCGAACACCAAAATATCTCAGCTCCCTCATAACCACAAGAGCCCAGTGAGATCAACACTGGTGCTACAAGAGGGACGAATCCAATCAACCCTATGCTTTGATAAGTTCTTCAACTTGGTGGAATGAAATAAAACTTAAACCTAAATTCTGCACAAATTATTCAAGACAATTACAGTTTTAAACGTTTGCATAGCCATATACATATAGCCAAACAAACAAAGTTGAGTATAGGTGTCAGAAACACCCAGGTAGCTGGAAATGTAATACTTATGGAAGACCCCTATCAAGGAGAGATCCAATCTTGTGTTCAACACTGAAACAAACATCTCCACATTAGAAAACTCACTTCTAACTAAGTATAAGATGGTTCTGAGCACCTCAGAAACACCCCTAGACAAATCGAGCTTGACTTCGATAGCTCTTGCAATACTGCAGTAAGCTACGTCAAGGCAGATCTTCAAAAAACATTTAAACACAATAACACTTGCATATGACTCCAAAACAGGAAACGTTCTACTTAAAGGAGCAACTTCATAGAATGAAGGTTCTGCAAGCGATCTCGGCACAACCTATCCTACACTCTCGTAGGAAGTTGGAGAAGCTGAACTACACACCATGTAGTCAGCAAATTCGACAGGATCCCTCATGGGATTCTTTATCGAGTTACACTCAACCTGAATCTGGACGCCCCAGTCCAACTTGAGTTCACGTAACTCTCCCAAAACCATTCTCCTCTTGGGTTTTACACGTTCACAGTGCTTTCTGCCCTATACCCTTGGAGAATTTCTCTCCGAGTGCTAACATTAGCACTTGAAGAAGTGCACAAAACTTGCACTTTCTCACAGGATTGACTCCTGTCCTTTAACCACTGGTCACTGTCAGAACTACATGACCTGAGTAATACTTCACCGTCATAACTACATTCCTCATTATTCTGACAAAGTTGCGGTAAATAACTACATATGCGAGTTTTCGAACTCACATGGTTAGAGGGTAAAACAATTACAACATCCCATGGAAATCCTTCCATAAATTTCACAATATTCATGCCCACACTTAACAAGTCGTGGACACGAGTGGTATCATTCATGATACCTGGGAATCTTACTCCCAATACATTTTTCTTTAAAATATCACTATCAAACTGCCCGCCAGAAAAATCAAACTTCAGTGCTTGACTATGCAGATCCTCTGAAGTGGCACTTGCAACACTGCTTTCAGACTGTGATGCAACATTTTCCAAGCCAAACTTGCCATCACTCAGCAAACAGTTTTCAGAGTCTGGACGTTTAGGCTTAGTAGTTGGTAACTCGCCAAGCATCTCTCTAGGGGTTTCGAATATCATAGGGTTACACAAGGAGTCACACTCTACACCATCTGCCAACCTCGAGAGAATAAATCGAACCTAGAACGAAAACACTACAACATTAACAGCATCCGCTTCTACAAGCGAACAGTCCACTTCCTTACTTTATGCAAGGAACGATCACCCAACAATTCAGTTATATTATCTACCGATTATAACTATTCATCGACATCGGCCTTCATTGTCATAAAATAAGGCTTAGGTAATTCCCTCTGCAACCGCAACAAATCTAAGACAACGATAATCTTCCCTAAATAAAACTTTTGTTTCCTTGCAAGGAATCCGGAAGTACGAGTGACCAACATCGTGCAGCGTTTGTTTGTTTTTTTTTTTTCAAAAATATGGACTAAATCCAAATAAATACAAAAATAGGCGTTCAAAAATTATACACAAAAAAAAATGCACACACAAAGGTTACAAAGGTATTTGCACAAAATTCCTTCCTAGCACAAACAAAACAAGACCAATACAGCATATTGAGCCGTGAAAATATCAAGGGATGCAATCCCCAGTTACAAATTAAAATTAAGGGGATTTAAAATTCAAACTTCTATATGGAAGTTAATTGACTAGAAAATGAATAACGTTTAACACTTTTATAGCAATATCCTCACTGAAATATAACCTAGGAAAAAAGTGGGAAGAGAGTTTAAATATACAACTACGTCGGGGGAGGGTACATGCCACTTATGTCACATGTGTATCTCCAAATGAATCCAAATAACCAAATGCAAATACGGGCTAAGGCAAAGAAAAAGGGAACTTGTTTTTTCACAACACAGTCCGCAAGATAAATGGGTATGGACTCGCTATTGAAAATTATAAATATCTTCAACGTATAAGAAATCCTTTTTTACAATAAAATACGAAAGTAATCGTACACATGTGAATTCAACAAGTTTTAGGTAAAGTAGACTTCAACGCATAGTACAATATCTGTAATAATATTGTCCGATTAATTCACGACCCAGAGACATTAAGTATACGTGAGAGAACGCACATGTTCATTACAAATTAAGATAGGGTATATACTCATTCTCTTTTTTTTTATATATATATTGGGGAAAATACGAACATACAGCTAACACCGGTTTTGGACAAAGCGTCTCTATTTACTAGGCTCTCCACGAGGGTATAGTTAGATAAAAGTCGTTTCTTAAAGTGGTGAAAATCCAGCTTCCAAAAAAATATCGAACACGCTGAATTAGGACGAAAAATAAATTACCTCAGTCTAGAAGGATCTCTTATTCACTAACTAAATCGCAATACTCATGGAAATTCAACTAATGCAAGTAAAATGTAAATTATATTTCGAAAGAGGGTTACGAAAGTTACAACTTCTAATTCTAAAGGTAGAAAAAGTAAAGTATATACGTATCGCTTAATCTTTTTATTATTTATATATGAAAAATTGTGCACTAGGCGTACGTAAAATATATTAATACAGATATAAATAAAGACATTAGACGTACATAAAAATTCTAAATTCAGGAATAAATTAAATATAACATTCCAGTCCCTGTACAGACGTACTATGTTAAATTCGGGAATTTTTAGTGAGGCGAATGTTGAATATTCGAAACATGCAAAATTACATTATACGTATTAAAAAAAAAATCGATCTTAACAATCACCAAATGTAATTCGTGTACCATGTAGTTAAGCAATCTTTTGTTTTTTCTTGGCAAGGTAAAACATATAACATCATAAAAATATTGAACCAATTCAAAAACAGTTATTGAATTGGATTTATTGCCATTTATTTAACTCGTTATTTATTTATATTTAACTATGTTTTTCCTCCTTTTTCTCTTTTTATAAATAAAGATACTACGTACAGCAGGAGGGTGTGAAAAAAAAACATGCTCTTTAATGTGAAGCCTCCTTGACTGAATTACGCCAGGAAACTGCTCAGGTAAGTCATTGAAAATTGTTTTTACCCCTGTAATTTGCCCTCGCCTTCTTCTCAAGCAGTGGCGGTTCGTGCCTAAGATTAGTGGGGGTGTTGTTATAAAGAAAACATCTATTGTTTTAATATTGTGTAAAAATAAAACAAACATAAAATTATACATAATTTATACGTATGCACACGTATAAAAATACAATAACTTAAAGGAATCCTAAATAGATGTAAATATTTTAAATATTTTACTTATTACATTCATTTGAAAGTAAACTCCATGGTTCTTGTTTTAATTTGTGAGAAAAGATTGATAATTTTCTCCTTAACTTCTGAATGACTGCTGAAGAAATTTTTTATCAATTGAAAGCACTGCAAGTTCATTTAGTCTTTCGCAACCCATGGTGTTCCTTAGAAAAGTTTTTATTCTTTTCAGAGTTGAAAAACAACGTTCTATCTCTTATGTAGTCATGGGAATTGTCAAGATAATTTTTATGGGTTTTGTGATTTCACTAAGAACATCGTTTAAATTGTTTTCCAAAATAAATTTCAGGAGATCAATTACTTTGCAATACTCATGGATATCTGACCTACTATAAAATATTTCTAGCTCACTTTCAAACTTTTCTTTGTCAATCATGGGGTATGCTTCAGTTGTCAAGGATATCTCTTCTGTAGGTAGTTTTTTTTTCTTAAAACTAGGAAAGCTTATATTGTAAAACAATTTAGCAAGTATTAAATGTTTAGTTGAAGAATATCTGTCCGTTATATCAACAGATATATAGTCACACAGTTCTTTAGCTTCGCCCTTGAGTGTTTGTGAAGAATTTTCACAGTATTTGGTGTTTCTTATCTCTAAAATAGCAGTTTTGAAATTTGTTATGTATTCATTGACTTTATATATGCTAATTTCCCGAGAAATAATTTCAACATGAGACATAATTTGATGAAATAGCTCAACCAAAATATGAAATTTTCATCGTTCAAATATTTCAGAATTCCTGTCGCTTCTGCAACGCCGCAACGGTCTCATCTACATATGATGTTAACTAAATTTCAGTGACAGTTTTTTATGCTTGAACATTTTCATGAACTCTATTTATGTATGTGAAAGTTCCACCTTGTGGCGGATACACGTAGAATGCTTACATCCAGATGCTTCTTGAAAAATGGACAGACGCTGTGGTGATCTAGAAAAGAAAGTCGGAATAGCCAAAATGTTAGAGATAAATATTCCAGCATTTCGTGTAATGCTTGCTGCATTCCTCATTATTAAATTAAGTTGATGCGCATAACAGTGAGTGAAATGCACATTACTATAAACTGCTTTTATTTTCGCCTGAGCACCAGCTTTTTTGCCTTTCATTACATTTGCATCATCAAATGTCTGAGCTATCAGTTTTTGTCGATTCCCTTGAAGGATTATATCTAATTGTTGTAGAATACATTTTGATATCCCATCAGCGGTTTGGTTTTCTAGAATAAAGAATCCCCAAACGCGTTCAAGTATTTTTTCATCCAAGACGTACCGTAAAACAATGATCATTTGTGTATGTTCAGACACATCTGTTATTTCACCAGCCATGACAGCTACAAAGGAAGCTTTGCTAATTTCTGCCCTTATTTCATCATGGTATATTTGTAAAAGAGAGTCAAGTATGCCATTCTGAATAGTCTTGGAAACACCTTTGAAGACATTACTGGTTTCTAAGTGATTCTTTAAATCTGGATCTAATTAAGATGCAAAATTTAAAAATCCTCTAAATACACTTGGATTTACTGAATCATCTTTTTCATCATGTCCTCGTAAGGGAGTTTCAAAGTTCCCAAAAAAAGAAAATACAATCTATTATTTTAGATAAAATTTCACGGTTCTTCTTAACATTCATGTTATGATGATTGATTGAAAGTCTGCAGGCCTCACTAAGTTTTGCTTTAATATTTATGGTCCCCAAAATTGATAGGGAAACTACATTGTCAACGTGCTTCTCATGCTTTTCAGTTCTATCTTTCATTTTGCTAATAGTTCTGAAACTATCTTTTGTCCATGTTACATCACCCCCTAACAACAAACAAGGAAAGCAGAACAATGCCTTTTTTAGTTCACAGCCGCAAAGCTAACTTTTCCGTTGGTACCATTAAAGCTATGAATATACGCTTTGTTGTTGCTAATGCCTGGCTGAGATATTTGAATATCAGGCGTTGAACGGCTTCTTTTCTTAATTACAACTTTATCATGGAGAGACAGCTGTGAAAACTCAATCTGTTGAAGTTCATTTACCGTCGCAGAAGTTATTTCTTGGGGGTGCAAGGAGACCATGGTTAAATTCTTTTTATATCAATTGTATTGGGAAAGGTAAGTACTAGGTAGTCTATTAGTAGAATATCAATTAGGGTAGAAGGAATACAATGTTTACGTGATCCTCTTTTTGCGATTCAACTGAACCGGAAGTTCTAACTGAGTTGAATCATACTTTTATAACTTTTAGGTCACAGATTTTTAATAACGAAAAAAGTTTTACTATTTAAAAACGGTTTTATTTATAAAAAGCTTGTTGTTAATTAAAAATAGGCGTATAACAAAATAAGCTTGTCATTAAAATTGCATTTTTTAATACAAATATTTTTAACTTTGCCATTATAAGCCGTCGAAAAAGGGGTAATATGCAAAAACATTTTAATCAAAAAACACTATTTTAAATTGTATACACTTTACAGAGTAATAAAAAAAATATACAAATATATTTCTTTTAAACTTTACAGATTAAATAAAATTTTACCGCAGGCAAACAAACGAAAAACATTGTTTAAATACATTTTATTTACAATTTTTTAATAATTTATTTTTTCATAAAAACAAAATCTTTGCCTGCAAACGATGGTAAAGCTAGGAGATTACCATTTAAAAATGGTTTTATTGG
Organism: Euprymna scolopes; assembly: GCF_053919585.1. Taxonomy (NCBI): domain Eukaryota; kingdom Metazoa; phylum Mollusca; class Cephalopoda; order Sepiida; family Sepiolidae; genus Euprymna; species Euprymna scolopes. The sequence continues at coordinate 110,090,437 of NC_136488.1, forward strand.
ATAACAGTTTTATTTAAAATTTTAAAATGTGTGTTTATAACAAAACTTTGTAAATAAAATATAGAATAAAAAAGTTTACATGTTTGTACTATGAGCAAACAAAAAAAATTAAAGATACATAATTTTATTTATAAATCTTTTTACAACTTTTTATATAAAAATAAAAACAAACTTTGCTATTTACTAAGCTTATTATAAAAACGGTTTTACATACTCGTTTTGTTATTGCACATTTTAATTAAAAAAACTTTGTTCAAAGTGTAAAACTTCTTGCTTTGTCCTCGTGGGATGTAAATAAATGCTAAAGCTTTATATATATATATATATATATATATATATATATATATATATAATGTGTGTGTATATATATATATGTGTGTGTGTATATATATATATGTGTGTGTATATATATGCGTGTGTATGTATATATATGTGCGTGTATATATGTGTGTATGTATATATGTGCGTGTATATATGTGTGTGTGTATATATGTGTGTATACATATGTGTATATATATATCGTGTGTGTACATATATGTGTGTGTATATATATATGTGTGTGTGAGTGTATATATGTGTGTATATATATGTGTGTGTATATATATGTGTGTATATATATGTGTGTATATATATATATATAAGGCAAAAACATTTCTAACTAAAATGTATTTTAAAAAATAAACTTTTCTTCGTTTTTCTATATAAAAAAATGTAAATATTTTTTATTGTGTAAAGTTAAATTACTACAAAATAAATAAATTTTAAACTACTTAAAAATACAAATAAAATAAGCCATATAGGTAAAATAAAAAATAACATTGGTAACTTCAAGGCTAAAAGCCCGAACACTTTTAATTAAAAAAAAAGTTTGGCATATTATATATTTTTGTCTGCTTAAATCGCATTTAAAAGTGTGGGAATTTTTTTTTTTTAAGGTGGAGATTTTATTTACAAGAACACGTTACACTTTTTAATAATAATAAAAAGAAAACATTTGTAAACAAAGCCTCTTAAAAAAATAAAATAAAATAATAAGCGAAAACGCGCAAACACCGCGTTTGGAACTGCGAAAACTACAGTTCCAAATTGACTCATATTAACCGTTCTAGATCGGGCATGCGCACAAGCGAATTTCGCTAAGAATGTAACTGTGAATTTCGCAGCTCTAAGCAAAGTTTTGCTTTTATGCTTATATGAGTATGGGGACAATTATCGACATTACGCTTCAGGATTATATATATATATATATATATATATATATATATATATATATATATATATATATATATATATATATATATATAATATGATATATTATCACATACAAAGAAAAAAAAATAAACGTATTCTTTTTAACGTGTATCGATAATAATGAGTAGAAATGACTTGGGGGTGCTGCAGTTCCACAGCTCCAGGCACGAGCCGCCACTGTTCTCAAGTATTTGAAATTATTCATCTGTATAACAATGATAACAGGATGTGAATATCAACCACTTATTCTGTGTCTGTGAGAACTTCTCTCACATTGGTTTTGCCCTTAGCAGAATGAAAGAAAACCAATCAGAAATTACAACAGTATCACCTTTTCAACTTCAACGTAAATTTTATTAAAGCAAAAAGATCCAAATTGAAAAAAGATATGTCATCTTTAACTATCTGCTATACTGGGCCGGTAACACTCAAAAAGGGTAATAGTTTATCTTCACGTTATGCTGGATACAAAACTCCGCTGACGAAGAACACAGGTTGAAGAGTTGAGTGATGCCTTCCAAAGTGGATACTGTTAGTCCAGTAGCATCATGGAGTTCACTGTAAATAACCACCCGAATGGCAGACAAATGACAGGTCAAACTATAGACCTTAATTTCGTCTCCATGAGACATTATATTGTAATGATGAAAGTCAATAAATTCACAGAGCACGACAGTGTGCAATCTATATATATAAAAATGTAACTCTTGGTTCGTTCAAAGTTTATACAACCATATTTCTACATTACCAATTTATTTGAAATTTTCAGACAACTCATCTTTAGAGTCGAGGGATGTTTCTATGTTATCAAAATAAATTTACATCGCCAATTATTAAAATATTAAATAAAATAAATATATTTTTCGGACTGCGGATCTGTTTTTGTTGGTAGAACTGAACTTCCGTTTCAATTCTATTTATAAACCACGATTTGACGAGGCGAATTAGATTTCATTTTCTGTTTACTCGATAAGTAAAAAAAAAACATTCCCTATTTTAAAATTTAAAATTAATTTTTTATCTTCCAAATTTTGTAATTTAAATTTTTTTTTTCTTTATTATATCAGGCAAAAAAAAGGTTGCTCGCTTGCGTTTGAGTTGAAGTCGAAGTTGTTTTTTTTGTTTTTTGTTTGTGTTGAAGTTGTTTTGTTTTTTGTTTTTTTTTAAACAGTTGTTTCGATATAAGAAAATATGAACTTAAAATTGTTAGGTGAAAGTATAGGTTTTTTTCGAAGAAAATTTACGGATTGGTCACGTGCTTAAATAATATTTGGTGTTAATGCACGCTGATTTTTAAATCGTATTTCCACGTTTAATTAAAGTTTTATGATATTTTTTATTCAAGTTTAAGGTTAACGTGCAGATTAGATACAAAACACCCTCCCCTCCCCATGTTAAGAATAGCTTTTTAAATAATAACGTTATTATTTCAGCACGGATCAATAAGTGTATGAGTACTGTGCGAGCCTTTTCTAGTCTCACACAAAAACACACATTCATATTTCAAGCTATATTGCTTGTCACATACATACGCGCACATAAACATATGCGCCCACGTCCACACACACGTACATTTATTCACGTTCGCGTACATACACTCACATTCATGTGTATATACACACGCGCTAATGCACACATATGTACTCACGAACGCACACATGGACGACGTCACTTCCGCTTTCTAAGGAAATATACACATGCGCAAATGACCACCGGAAACAAGTATAAAACAAAGAGCAACAACCGGCTTCTTCCTTTTCGAGACTAGCCTCCTAGGTGGCAGTCGGCGCGTTCACACGCGTACCTCACGCCCACTTACTACTATGTATGGGGCACGAGCTAACAGACCGTATGTACACATTCACACTCTTTCTCTCTCTATCTACTACTGGTCCCTGAGAACACCTTCGCGTAGCTGACTACTAACTGATGTCAACTCTCATATCCTCTTCTTTGTCTACACGCTGGACTATCATTCTCAATTTCCACTACAACATTCATTTCTTTTCCCACACGCGAACAAACGATAGTGACCCGAACCTGAGATGAACACACATTTCCTTTTCTTGCTACAACACCAGTCGTGCAACAAACATTGCTTACACTCGCGCGGACATGAACACATGTTGTAACTGAAACGTTCATTCTTTCAACAGCAAATAAACGACGTTTATCTTATCCATCAATTGAGTCTTTGTTTCCTTCAATTCCATTCGTTTCATTATTTTCTTGTGGCGAGCTAGGGTATTATGCCCTGGTCCGCTACATAATAGTACCCAATAAAGAAATAAGTGCATGAGTACCCAATAAAGAAAAAGCATTCATATTTTCTTATGTAAAAACAACTTCTGTAAAAAAAACAAAAACAAAGAAAAAAAGTGTATTTTCAATTTTGTTAAAAAAAGGTTGTCTTAAGAAAAAAATATAAAAATAAAAGCGTGATATTGCAGAGAGTGATTTGCGCTATTTTTTTAAATCGTATTTCCACGTTTAATTAAAGTTTTATTATGTTTTATTCAATTGTAAGATTAAAGTACAGAATAGGTACAAATCACCCTCCTCTCTCCATGTTAAGAATGGCTTTTTAAATAATAACGTTATTATTTCAGCACGGATCACTCTCTGCATGAGTACCGATAAGTGTATCAGAATTTTTGTAGGAATTTTTGACACCCCTAACACGAAACTGCAAATAAAATATAAAAGACTCGTAATTTCTCCTTTAAAGGTGGGTTGTTTATTTTCTTTATGGATTATACTTCCAAAGTAAACTATTAAAGTCGTATAAAAAGTAATAGAAATATTTTTTTTAAATAGTAATGAAATTAATTGAATGTTACGAGTTCAGTATTTTTCAATTTTTAAACTTTAAAAATCTATCAAAATTTTTCTATTGATTCTATTTTTACGATATTTTCAGGATCAATGTGAAATTTTATGCTCTTTCCAATAAGCCGAATATAATATTTTAGACAAACGTTTTTTTTAATTCACGCCCCCCCCCATTTTCAAATGTCTATTAAAAAGTAAATAATTAATTTATGTACCAAAGTTTTATATATCACAAATTGAAGATAAAAGATCAATAAATAATATATTCAAATTTAAAACAAAAAAAAAGTAGTGGTTTTTAGAAATTTACCTGTAAAGTCCGAAGTTTAAAACCTTTTTTAAAAAAAAAACACGTTGTTTTTTTTTGTTTTTTTTTTTTTTTAATGAAACCTTGGTCCTTGCTCCTTTAATTGAAAAAAATTAGGGCTTGAATTACATTTTTTGAGGAGTTATAAGCTTCGAAAGATAGCTGGTGGAATTATTCAATAGTTTTCACGAAATTTATGACACGGCTTGAGTACCGATTAATGTTTTGTTGTTTTGCTTTTTTTTACGGTAGTTTTTTTAAAGAAAGCTTTTTTTAACAAAAATTGAAAGTACACTTTTTTCTTTTCTTTTTTTACAGAAGTTGTTTTTACATAAGAAAATATATGAATGCTTTTTCTTTATTAAAGAAATTGGGTACTCATGCACTTATTGATCCATGCTGAAATAACGTTATTATTTAAAAAGTCATTCTTAACATGGGGAGGGGAGGGTGTTTTGTACCTATTCTGTACTTTAACCTTACAATCAAATAAAAAAAATGGTAAATTTTTAGATTAGGTCCACCTCCACAATTTTCTTTTAAATGACGATTTTTAGTGGTTTTTGACTATGGTGAATACGGAAGTCGCATTGAAATTTTGCAGAAATAAGTAGTTATCGAGATATTAAAAAAAAAGTATTATAATGCATTGTAATCTCTGGCAGACATCTTTTTACGTGCGTGCGCACGTCATAAATCTACGTGCATAAAAAAGATGGCCGCCAAAGAATACAATACATAAAAGAACTATTTATATCTCGATAACTACTTATTTCTGCAAAATTTCAATGCGATTTCCGTATTCAGCATAGTCGAAAACATATAAAAGTCGTCATTTAAAAAGAAAATTGTGGAGGTGGACCTAATCTAAAAAATACCGAAAAAAAACAAAACTTTAATTAAACTTGGAAATACGATTTAAAAAAATTGTGCGCATCAGTAAGTGCATTAGCACCCATTAATAGACTAACGTGACCTTATTACCAAATAAGCTCCGGCTACGATGTTGTTGTTTTTTTTCAAGTTAAATTCAACTTTCACAATATCTTTATTTGTTTATAATTTCACAATATCTTTTTTTAATAATAAATGGTTAGTTAAAAGCACATAATAGTTACAAAACACCATCCCCTCTGTATGGTAAGAATGGCTGAAAAAAAATAAAAATAAAATAAAAATATTAGGTACTCATGCAGAAAGTGATCCGTGCTGAAGTAATAACGTTATTATTTAAAAAGGCATTCTTAACATGGGGAGGGGAGGGTGTTTTGTACCTATTCTGTACTTTAACCTTACAATTGAATAAAAAACATATCATAAAACTTTAATTAAACTTGGAAATACGATTTAAAAAATAGCGCAGATCAGTAAGTGCATTAGCACCAGAAATTGTTAGGTGAAATACAGAAGAGTTTCTACCAAGATAACCGTTATTTTTTCAGCCATTCTTACCAAGGGGAGGGGATGGTGTTTTGTCGCTATTCTGTGCTTTCAACTAACAATTTATTAAAAAAACAAAAGGTAAATTTTCACATTAGGTTCACCTCCATAATTTTTAACATGAGTAGGTTGGGGGTGTTTATTCTGAAAGCCGTTCTTAACATGGGGAGAATGGTGGTATTTATTCCAAAAGCCGTTTTTAACAGATGAAAGACAGGTAAAAGGTTAAAACATGTGGTTAGGCATGGGTGTTGTTTATTCCGAAAGCCGTTCTTAATATGGGGAGGTTAGGAGTGTTTATTCATGGCCGCCAGTGAATTATAGTGCATAGTATAGGTCTTTATATCTTGAAAACTACTTGCCTCTGCAAATTTTAAATGAGATTTTCTTATTCAGCATAGTCGAAAATTGTGGAAGTGGACCTAATGTAAAAAAAAAATACCCCCCTAAAAAAAGATATCGTGAAATTTAAATTTAAGCGCGGTATCAAAAATAAAATTAGACAGAAAAATACCGCCTTCAGGTTTGTATTTGCACAAAGACTTGAAAAAGTTGTCAACTAAAACAAATATATAACAAGTAAATATTTTCAAAGGCAAGATAAGTTACTTTTCTACTTAATTGGATAATTTTTAGTGTTTTTATTGGGTTTGTACTACTGTACATTCGAAAAAGTTGTCAAAAAATAAATGTATAACAAATATTATCAAAGGCAAGATATGTTATTTTATTACCAAAATGGATAATTTTAGTTTTTTTTAATGTAAAATGTTTATTCGGCTCGAAAAACACAACGTTTACTGCTATATTTGAAAATTACAAATGGTGGCAGACTGTTTAACACGTTAAGTTTGGGAAAAATGAGTTAAAACTAAAAAACTATAGAAAATACTGTTAAAAACCACCAAATACATGTCTGCCTATGTCACGGTACCATATATTGAGTGAGTTCCTGTCAGTATTTAGTATAGTTTTTTAGTTTTAACTCATTTTCCGTTACTTACCGTGTTCAACACAGTCTGCTGCCATTTGTATTTTTCAAATATACTGATAAACACTACATGTTTTCGAACCGATTAAACATTATACACTAAATAAAAACACTAAAATCTTATCCAGTTAGGTAGAAAAGTAACTTATCTTACCTTTGATAACATTTATTTGTTATATTTATTTTTCAATTAACATTTTACATTAAATAGAAACAGTAAAAAATTATCCAGTTAGGTAGAAACATAATTTACCTTACTTTTGCTTTCATTTATTTGTTTTTGGACAACTTTTTCGAATCCGTGTATAGTACCCCCCCCCTCACCCAAATATTAATTAAAATCTCACAATTTTGAATACAATAACAAAAAAAACAAAACTATTTAGTATTTCAACATTTAAGCAACGTTCGGCTTAATTCACTGAATGTTGGTCGAGCCCAATCCATGATTGACGGTAACTCCCGAAGGTCCGGATCCAATTCTACAAGATTACCATTTTTTTCATTTTCGCCTTTTTTTTTTTTACTTTTTGGAGTGGATTGCTGCACTAAGAATATAAGAAACATGTATTTTCTCTTTTTATTAGAATTTTCCATTACACCAAATTGAGCCACAGCAACGCGTGGCAAGGTACAGCTAGTAATATAATATTTCGCCCAACATAAGGGCAATGGTGTTTGCAAATGATAATAACATTTTGCCCCACATTAGGGCATTAAAACGTCTCAATGAGACAAAGTGATTTTGAGGCTACAAGCCTCAAGTGAGTTTCATACGTCTATTTAAACCTGTGTCTGTGTCGAAACTGGTGATCTGAAAAGATAAATTTGGTGCCAAGAATACTCTTGGCAGTTAGTAATAAGCAAATCTGATAGGTTCAAACAAAATCATGGGCTGACAATGAGGAACCTGCTTATTTCTGCAGACTTTCTTACACCCTGCTAAGGAAAGGAAGAAAAAGTAATGGAAAATCATTACTTTTTTAGATAAGATAATGATGTACTTTAAAAAACTATCAATAAGTGACAGGTAAGAAATTTGTCCTGAGGAACTTAACATTAATGCAAGTAATACTTAGTAATGAATTCAATGTGTGTCTGCCTGTTGCCAAAATTCAAAATTTATAATCAGTAATTCTAGTCTAACTAGATGAATTATCAATAATAAGGAAAAAGTGACTTTAACTTAAATCGATGACCCTGATACAAGAATTTATTTTGAGATTTTGTCCATACAACTCGGACAAACCCAGTCACCTATGGTGTCCCGCTGGTGAACCCCAACAACTGAAATTATACCAATTATCGCATGAGTTGCAACAAACCATAGGTGTTGTTCCATCATTGGCGATCAAACATGTAGAGCAGAAGAAGCAGCCTCCTCCTTCTGTAAATTCTGCTACTGCAGAATCAGGATCATGTCTTACCTCTAGGAATAAATATTTTTTTAATGAATGTACTTGGACAACCCATCCTTCAAAACCGAGGCCAAGCAGACCTTATGATCATTACCGACCAATAATTTAATTACTTTGCCCAAACTCCAGAAGGGTTGGGACTTATTTGGTGATTTGATAAGACCGATTTCGCCCTCCAACACCTTCGGGTGGGCGTCATCTTTAATGTTGGCATCTCTTTCTTTAATTGACAGCAAATAGTCATTGTGCCAAATAGGTCTAAATATACTGACAAATTTATCCCTCGGTGCAAGAGAAGGTGAGAGGTTCTGAAGAAAGATCCGCCAAACTATAATTATTGATAAGCAAGCAGAGGTGATAGCCTATTTGCAAAAAATGGTTAGGGGTCAGGATGTTAAGGCTTCTATCTGAAGTTGAAATAAACGTGAGTGGCCTATCATTTATGGCCTTTTGAACGTCTGAAAGGGCAGTTGGGAAATCAAAATAACCGACTTTCCTTCTATCCAACAACTTTGACAGACACTATTTAAGACACTATTTAACAGTTTTAATCAATTTTTTCCATGCTTCCTCATGTCAAGCAGAGGAAAGAGGAATGGTATAATGAACAATAGTAGTTGATTTAAAATGTTCTTTAAATTCGTCAGAGATAAATACGTCTGACAAATACTCGATGCCAAGAATGATTTAGCATTGTTGGAATACATGTGGGTGGGCACACCGAATAAGTTGGTGAACCTAATAAAAGCTAATAAGAAAGAGTATGTGCTCATGTCTGGCAGTAATTCCAGATGTATAGCACGTAAACATTAGGACGTACATTGTGATGTTCTGATTATTATTTTTGACAAAAAAAATGTCCAGTGCACCCACATGTTTGAAGGGTTGGACAAAATTTACCCTATGAGAGGGCAGTTGAGACCCGGAGAGGGCCTTGCATGGTAGAGAATTGATTCTCTTACATATAATACAGCTGTGGAGAACAGAATTAACAGCTTGTCTCCCCTAGAGGATCCAAAAACTGGATAGCCTTAATTTGCTAAGGGTAGTGTTTGTTCCCATATGACAACAATTCAAGTAAGATTCAATAATGGCCAGTTTGGTCAGGTGATTATTTTTTCCTAACAGTTTAGGAAATTTTACATCATATGGGAAAATATCGGAGTTCTGAATGCGTCCTTAGGCATCAGTCCATCTTTATCTAGAAATAAGGTTGGGGTGCAACCTTGTTTCAAATAATCCAATTTCAAGGGAAAAGCTTCATTTTGCATATGAGAAAAAGCAACAGTTTAGCGCTTTTAAAGGTGTCAGTACTTCGGTGTCGTAATTTGTCACCAAATCTTAAAACTTTTCTAAGACATTAATCGCCTAAAATAATGTAGATAAATCAGATATTTTAATTGGTAAACGACTCATCTAAATTAGCTTCATCTGAAAACATACATATTATGATTTTTTGTCATTGTCGTTAAAACAGGTTAAAAGAAATGCTAACATGATTAAGCCAATCTGGTCCACAGATCCAAAATTTGAACACTTGTTCGAACTTAGAGGTTGTAATGCTTCTGGTTAAAAGATCCACTGGATTGTCTGGCAAAGGAACATATTTGAGTTTAGGGATTACCCCACATTTAAGGCTAACCTTCTCATTATATTTGTTTATATCTGATATATGATTTTCTACAAAAATATATTTTTTTTAACCTTTCCCGTTTAAAACCCATGACAGGGCTACTTGCGCATCAGACACAAGAAAAAATAATTTGATACTGATAGGCCTCCAAAACCTGAGGAATAACTTTAAGGGCCAAATATATAGGCATTAATTCTAATGTAGGGAGTAATTTCCCTTTAATGGGAGCCACCTTAGCTTTGGCGAATATCAAGGAATACTGAGTCTCTTGTTTGGCATATAAAGAGAATCCGTAAGCGTGCTTAAATGCATTGCAGAAATAAATGATTTCAACTGGGGAGTCCTCCAAGAATACACATCTAAGGAACTCAAGGTCCCATAGATTGTTCAATTCTTTGGCGTATATTTGCCATAAGGTAATAAAATCTTCAGGGATTTGCTGGTCCCATGATAAGTTATTTTTCCATAATTGACTGATAATAATTTTCCCTTGAATAGTGACAGGAAGAAGTAATGATAACGGATCATAAACACTCGAAACTTGAGATAATATCCCACGTTTTTGTTTTGACATTATCATCTGTTACTGCGGGAGAAATTTTAAAGGAGTTCCGTTGAGGGGAATATTGATACCCCATCATCTTTTCATAGATGAGGGAAGGAGATGTAATAGAATCATTTTCCAACATTTTACTTTGCAAACTCATGCAATTGAAATTGCAGGATTGAAGCTCAAAACCTGCTTCCTTTAACTTGTCACGGACATTGCTTTAAAGTGAAATCAAGGAATCACTGTCACTACTAGTGGTGACCAAATTATCAACATAAAAGTTGTTGGAAATCGTGTAAGAGGCTAAATCAGCCTCATATTTTTTGGCATGGAATTTGAGTATAAAACTCAGTACAAACGGGCTGGCATTAAAGTCAAATATGATTGTATTAAATCTGTAGGTGTACAATTTACTGTCTACCCTAAGAAAGAAACAAAATCTATTTTTAGCTTGGATAGATTTCAATCGGATCTGTAAAAATGCTTTACATAAATCGCCCAGAAGAGCATACTTGTTTTTCCTGAAACCTAGTAAAATCTCTAGAAATTGTGCAGTTAAGTTGATGCCCAAATAAGCTGTGTCATAAATCAGAGTACCACCCTTACGCTTCAAAGAACAGTTGAATATGGGATGGATCTTCATGTTACCTAATGGTTTTTCATGTTTATTGTTTTTTGTTATTATTCGTTGTTATTGTTCTTTGTTAAAAGTGAGTTTTTTGTTAAAAGTGAGTCTTAGAGTTTTATTAAAAGGGATGTTGAGAGACTTAGAGAGATGTTGTTGAGTTCTGTGTTTGTGTTATGACGAGATTCATATATATATAATGTTCAGTAGAAGTGTAGAAGAAGCTCTTAGAGTGAGGAAACAGTGTTCAGACAGTCTTAGTGTTCATATTGTGTATGTAAGATGTGTATGTAAAGACATTTTATAACATATGATATATATATAAGACATATAATGACAATTTCCACTTTACCTTTTGGTAGAATTACAACACAAAGACGACGTTTATAAAAACACATGATGGGTTTATTTCCATGGACCGGCCGGTGGCTTTGCTTTCAGGAATTCAAAGTTTCACATTTTGTGTTTCAAAGGCGACCGTCTCGCTTCTAGATGTTCGAATCCCATGTCTGGACTGTCGTCTGTCATCCTCAGACTCTCTCTCTCTCCGTCTCTCCCTCAGTTCTCTTTGCTTAACTCTAAAGTTTCTAACTATATCGAGAACTTCCCATTTTCCATGACGTCATACACATGTTAAAACATGTGTCTTCTTTCACATGTTCTGGAAATGCGTGTCCAAAACTTTTTCCTCTGTTTACAAAAGGAATTTTAACCTATATTCCCAGTAACCTATATTTCCAGTATGTTAAAAACATGTTTATTAAATTATCTTATAGTTGCATTCTTCAATTGAATTTTCATAACAGAATTGACAATGCACATTCTTTTCTTAAAACTATTTTATCTCTAAGCTTAACAATGGTTTGTTTTACATTCCATTTGCTAATTCTCTCTCGTAATCTATTTCTAAACCTAAATTACGAGGTTCGAATTTCGTCTATTCTATTTCATTTTCATTTTAACTAAATCTCTCTATTTTTATACTTACATGAAAAGGGGACCGCCCTTATCATGTAACATTCATAGTTATTCTCTGACCTTCCTTAATTACAGGTCTGTGGGGAATCCATATATAATTCTTATACGTTCCATGTGGAACCGAGAAAGATTCAATAATACTTCATACTCCTTGAAGACTTGCATATAATCATCATACAGTCCTTTACTGTCTAAGGACTGCATTATTCGCAGTCAGGGCACATAATTGGATTCTACCTTAGGAAGTTTTTCAGAGTCCCATGATAGATTGATATAATATTTGCCGTTCCTAAGAACAATGAAGGCATTTATTTTTTCTTATTTTTTTTCGTCAATACCAATGGAGTCTAGGGATAAAAATATTTCCACTCCACGTTCGACAGCAAAATCGTCGAAAAACAGTTGAAGTGCATTTTCATGAGTAGGTATAGGATTTAACACACTATCAAGTAAGAATTGCATGTAGGTAGTGCTTTAATAACTTGATCAAAGGCCGGTAACTCTTCGCATTAAAATTCCAAACTTTAGGCCCCTCGCCGAAAGGAATTATGTATTTGTGGAATTTCCATGCAGAACCTCCCAAACATTTTATTAAAGAGAGATTATTTATCTGTTGAATAAGATCCAGACCTATTATTCCGTGAATAGCAGATCCATACAATTCAGAGTATCCCAGGACAAAGATGAAAACCCTTTTAGTCAAATTTGTCCACTTGAAATTTTAATCTTAAATCATTTTACAAACAAAGCAGAAAAAGTAAAGGGACGTTGATGTCCCAATTTAAGAGACACTTCTAGCTCCCTAAGTTTTAATGAATTAGACCCACAAGCGTATAAACAGGCATTTCCACCATCCCTGGTTTTAATTTATTTCCGGGACTTAAACAGTTTAATATTACCTCAGAAAAGAAAGATTTCTGGTTACCCATATCCAAAAGACAGTAAAAATAGACTCTTCATTGATATTTTGAATACAGAAAATATACATTTTTCCTGTTCCAATAATGATGTACATCCCACAAAGGGCTTGGGACTTTTGGGGCATATAATAGAAAAATGGTTCTTAAAACCACAAACCACGCAAGGAAAACCCTTTATCCCCTTGCAGTCTTAGGGTGCTCACCTAGGCACCTGATACATAATTTGAGTTCTTTGGCTCTTATAATTTTTGAGTCAAAGTCCTGATATTTGGGACAAACGTTAGTCAGGTGATCTTTACTAAGCTGAAAACAATTTAAAAAACTAAACAATTTAAAAAACTAAATTCTCCAACACAATATTTAAGAAACAGACAAACAACATCAATAAAATTACAATTAATAACGTTTTTAATATAGGACCCGTGGCGCAGTGGTTGAAGTACTGGGAAAAACCAATTGTAAAAGGGATATTCTCCTGAAGGTTTAAGTGTGGGCGACCAAAATATACATTTGCGAATTACTTAGGGCCTCTATCCAGTCATGGCTGACAGAACAAGAGTACGCTACCCCCGTAGTAAATAAATAGTTTTGCTCGAAATTCAGTCCAAATTCCTGAGTTCGACAGAAACATTCCCGAGTTTGACAAGATACACCTGAAGAAGGTCGGAGGTTATATCGATTGAAACGTTGTGAAAATCACACTCAAGATGAGAACAGTAGTCCGATGAATAATAATACTAATCTTTTTTATATATATATATAAAAATATACCCGCGTGTTTGTGTGTACAACAATGGCCACCATAATATAAAATATCACATTTTAATTTTACGCTAATAAGTAGTTTTCTGAGTATTAAACAATGTAATTCTTTATGTTATAAATGATGGGCAATGTTGTACGTGCAAGCGCATGCATATTTTTGCATATATGCGCGCTTGCACGTACAACAATGGCCACCACTTACAACTTAAATAATTATATTGCTTAATATTCGGAAAATTTAAACGCGATATTCGTTTTCAGCATACCCGAAAACCTAATCAATTCGTCTTCGTAAAGGAAAATATTAGGGTGGAAACCAAAAAAAAATTTTACAAATATGGCCACCACATACATGAAACATGCGGAAAAGTATGTCTTCAGTATTGTGAAAACTCATTGCCGGCCATAATTTTAAATGCAATACTCGTTTTCAGCACACCCGAAAACTCCTTTAAAAGGTTTAAAACAACAGTAGCGGCGTACCCGTTGTCCAGGTGTATGTGTAGGTAGTGTAGTAAGGAACCCCCCGGGGGGGGGGGGTTTAAAACAATAAGTGGTAGAAGTGGGGGGGTATCTAAACAACAGTAGGCAGCGGTGTTAAAAAAAGTAGTAAGCAAACAGGCTCAAACCTGTAACGTAAAGGAGAAAAAAGGTAAAAAAAAACGTGACGTCTTAGCCGATGTGTCCATCACCCGACCGAAAGTTCTGAACGTTAAAATTAAGCATAGTCAATCCAACTGATACGATGACTTGCGAAAATGGCGCCAAAAAAAACGACCCTCCTTGTAGAAAACTGTCCAGTTGAGGGTGAAGGGATTAAGGTTTTTGGCCAATTTTTCGATATTTGTCGTCCGAAAAATCGAGCTTAAAAACGAGGTGGTGAAGAGGGGGGGGATCAAAACAACAGTAGACAGCCCGGGTGAAAACGTGTTAAAAAAAAAAGTGGTAGTAAGCAGGCAGACAGGCTTGAAACCGTTCCGTGAAAGAGGAAAAGAAAATGAAAAAAAAAGTAATCAACGACAAACAACACCATCACCACAACATGTAACATCTTAGTCGATCTCTTTATTGCACGAGCGGAAGTGGAGAGCATTGAAATTAAACGTAGTCAATTGAAAGGAGACAATGACTTTCCAAAATTGTTGATACAAAAAATGACCCCTTCTTGTACAAAACTTCCGAGTTTAAAGTGAAGCAATAAATGTTTTTGGCCAGTTTTTTGATATTTGTCATCCGAAGGACTGAGGTTTAAAACGATACCAAAATGGTTAGGATCCGTCACCTGACCCAAAAGTTTTTGAAAGACCATACAAACACATACACATTTTGCCCTTTATATATAGAGACTAGCAGGGGTGTCCGGCGTTGACTTGGTGTTTAGGTGGTGTATAACACGATCAGCCGGTCACTGGCGTGTAACCGCCACACGTGTTAAACTAAATGTCTTAGAAACGGTCCCATGATGATGTGAAGATGGGTCAGTCAATAGGGCTTGATTATCAAGAGGAAAATCATACCTGAGATGTTGGATGTAGCTGTGTGGCTCCTTCATTCTCTCAAGATCACTCTGGTGATATTCTGACTGGAATCTTCTTCCTTTGTCTTCAGGGTCACCTCATTTGACTTAAGACATTTATGGCAGACACAAAAAGAACACAGAACACGACACAATCGCAATATATATGAAATATAATTAATTATTTTATTTTATAAAACCCATACAATATATATTGCAATATTTTTACATAGAATTTGCAATTGCTTTTCACTGTTACTTAAACTAACTTCCCTTAAGTAGTGTTGAGAGGGGAGGGGATGCCTCCCACCTCATTTACGGAGAGACAAAAATATGCGTGCTCACCTCATTACGTCCTAGACAAAAGCGGTCGATAGAGGAAAGGGAATTATGGGGCTGCATTTTTGTGTATACCTCTGCCTATGGCCAAATCACCACCTGGCCATGCAGGGGGAGGTGCGTAAGCAACTACCAAAACCATGATATGATATAGTGTCACAGGTGTAGTAAGGATCCCACAGAGGGTGTTAGGTCAAAACAACAGTAGCGGGGGTGCCTGAGTGTGTGTAAGTGGTGTAGTAAGAACCCCCCCCCCCACAAAAAAAAGGGGGGGAATAAAACAACAGTGGGCAGAAGTGTTAAAAAAAAAGTGGTAGTAGGCAGGCTCGAACCTGTAACGCAATGGAGAAAAAAAAAGGTTAAATGAAAAAAAAACATGACTTCTGAGCTGATGTCTCCATGGCTCAACCAGAAGTGGAGAGCGTTGAAATTAAGCATAGTCAATTGAAAAGAAGACGATACTTGCAAAAATGGCGATGCAAAAATCGACCTCTTCTTGTTCAAAACGGCTGAGTTTAGGGAAAAGGAATTAATGTTTTGGGCCCATTTTTTTATATTTGTCGCCCAAAGGATCGAGATTTAAAACGATACAGGTTTTGTCAGGTTCCACCGCTTCTGTCAAAAGTTTTTGCGAGACAAACATGCACACATTTTGCCTTTTATATATTAGACTAGCAAGGCTACCCGGCGTTGCTCCGGATTGTATAAAACAATGAAAAATATGAAGTTACTTTTGAACATACCTATTATTCTTAGGATAGAGGAATTTTTTATGTTTATGTATCATTTGCTATCTGGAACAAAAGAATATTTTACCTACCCTAGGACGGGTATTACACGTGCCTGAAATAATTGTACCTTCCCTAGGATAAGTAATTTACAGCACGTATATAAAGAATTTTACCTTCACTAGGGCGGGTAATGTACAACACATGTTTAAAATAATTTTATCTACACTCGGACGGGTAATTTAAATATATATATGAAACAATTTCACATATTCTCAACAGGTATTGTACAACATATATGAGATAATTTCTCTTCCCACTAAGGCCACCATAATTTTAAGAAATATTTTTTAGTTGATTGATCAATAGGATTTCCAAATTAATACATAAATACATTGTCTTGGTTAATGGTTATGCAACCCTTCCTTCACCATAAATTCAACATTACTGGGTTTCTTTTCTTCCTTACTATCGAGACTATAATTTTAAGGAAAATTATGTCATTTTGGGGAAATGTCTCGGTAGGATTTTCAAATTAATGCATAAATACTTTGACACAGATGTTGCTTGGGCAACCCTTGCTTCAGTATAAAATTCTACATTACTGTTTTCTATTTACTTTCTCCACTACCAACACCCAATTTTTTTGGAAAAAAGACGTCATTTTCGGAAGATTACAGGTTTTACAAATAAATACAAAAATACTTTGAGCAGCTTAGAGATTAGGCAACCCTTGCTTCACCAAAAAATTCTACATTACTGTGTTCTTTCCCTCTCGAATACTGACACCATCATTTTTAATGAAATAATATTATTTCTTAAACATAATTCAGCAGGTTTTCCAAATAATTACATAAATAGATTGATGCGAATGGTGATTAGGAAACTTTTACTTGATTACATATTTTAATGTTTCAGCCATTCCAGGACTGATTTTATATTCCACAATCATCATTTAATCCTGGGCAAGGTCAGGTCTTCTACTAGTATATATTTCTATCTATCTCATGTAATCCCCAACGAGGTCAGGTCATCTGCTAGTATATATTTGCATCTGACTCATTCAATCCCAAGCGTTAACAGGTCTTCTGCTAGTAAATATTTCCACCTATCTATTTCAATTCCAGGCAGCATTAAGTTTTCTGCTTGTATATATTTCCGCCTATCTCCTTCAATCCTGGGCGACGTCAAGTCTTCTGTTAATGTATATTTCCACCTTTCTCTTTCATTTCTGGGTGACGTCAGGGCTTCTGCTAATGTATATTTCCACCTTTCTCTTACATTTCTGGGTGACGTCAGGTCTTCTGCTAATGTATATTTCCACCTTTCTCTTTCATTTCTGGGTGACGTCAGGTCTTCTGCTAATGTATATTTCCACCTTTCTCTTTCATTTCTGGGTGACGTCAGGTTTTCTGCTAATGTATATTTCCATCTTTCTCTTCATTTCTGGGTGACGTCAGGTTTTCTGTAAAACAGTAGAGGGTAGAGCGGTGGCCCTTGATATATCTAAGGCTTTTGACAGGGTATGGCAGGATGGTCTTCTAAGGAAAATTAGATCATTTAAATTCTTCTTAAGTAAGAGAAAAATCCAAGTTGTCCTCGAAGGTCGTGCATCTAAACAATATGACATAAATGCGGGAGTACCTCAGGGGTCTATCCTTGGACCTCTATTATTCCTGATGTTCATAAATGACCTCCCTGATAAAATTGCCTGTGAGATGGGTATATTTGCCGATGACACCACTCCCTATAACAGATATGAGGGGAAAACGAATGTCGCTCCTGGACAGGGTTCAAAAGAGAGTCGCCAACCTGATAGGTCCTGAACTGTCATCTAGGCTTCAGCCTCTGTCCCATCGATGAGATGTTGCATCCCTCTGACTGTTCTACAAATACTTTAATGGCGAATGCTCTGACGAACTGTAACACTTGTCCCTCCTCGACGTAACTACCCCGGACAAACCCAACAAGCTACTAAGTCTCATCACTTTACAGTAGAGATTCCTAGGTGCAAGAAAGCCTTTTACTCCAATAGTTTCTTCTCCAGAACTGCAGGTCTTTGGAACTCCCTTCCAGGTTCTGCTTTCCCAACTGTACTGATATGCAGAAGTTCAAGTGTAATGTGAACAAACATCTTTCTACTCATCTCCCTTCGTAATGACCCTGCTAATTAAGTCCCTGATAGTAGCCCCCTGCTTCAAAGTGGCACTGTGCCTTGTTTGGGGTGAAAATTGAATAAAAAAAAAAATTTAAAAAAGCTCTAGATATATCTAAGGCTTTTGACAGGGTATGGCATGAAGGTCTTCTCAGGAAAATCAGATCATATGATATCACTGGAAGAATACATGACATAATTAAATCCTTCTTAGATAAGAGAAAAATCCAAGTTGTCCTCGACGGTCATACATCTAAACAATACAATATAAATGCGGGAGTGCTTCAGGGGTCTATCTTGGGACCTCTGTTATTCCTAATATTCATAAATGACCTCCCTGACAAAATTGCATGTGAGATGGGTATATATGCTGACGACACCACACTCTACAGGAAAACAAACGGACACATATCTAAAGAAATGGCAGAAGTATGACGTCCGATCTGTAGTGGAATGGGGACATAAATGGATGGTCACATTCAATGCTGCCAAGACAGAACTCGTTTCCTTCAATAATTACAAGAAACCTTCTCTACCACCAATAACAATGGCCAATGACTCTTTATCTGAAAGTACATCCTTTAAACTCCTCGGCCTAACGCTCACAGGAAACATGAGTTGGAAAAATTACATTGAGAGCATTGCCAGGACCACTGCGAAGAAGGTAGGTTCTCTCTACCGTGCTAGAAAGATACTAATGCCCGAAAGTATCCTGTACCTCTATAAGGCCACCATTCACCCATGTATGGAGTATTGTTGTCATATTTGGGCTGGTGCATCTCTCGCTCCTAGACAAGGTTCAAAAGAGAGTCGCCAATCTGATAGGGCCTGAACTGTCATCTAAACTTCAGCCCCTGTCCTATCGACGAAATGTTGCATTCCTCTGCCTTTTCTACAAGTACTTTAACGGTGAATGCTCTGACAAACTGCAAGCACTTGTGCCCCCTCGACGTAAATACTCCTGACAAATCCGACAAGCAGCTAAATCCCACCCCTTCACAGTAGAGATCCCTACATGTAAGAGAGCCTTCTACTCCAATAGCTTCTTTCCCAGGACAGCTAAACTTTGAAATTCCCTGCCGGGTCCCTGCTTTCCCAACTGCAGAAGTTCAAGTGCAACATGAACCAACATCTTGCTGCCCAACTCCCTACACAGTACCCCTGATGCCCATATCCCTAATAGTAGACCCCTATAACAAAGTGACAATATGCCTTATTTGGGGTGAAAATGTAATAAAAAAAAATTTTTAAATCCCAGGCGATGTTGGGTCTTCTGCTACTACAAATTTCCACCTAAATTCTTCATTCTAGTGTGACACCGCGTTTCTTCTACTACATATTCCCAGCTATCTTATTCAATCCCGGGTTATGCCACGTCTTCTGCTACCATATTTTCACGCATCTCATTCAGTACCAAGTGATGCCATGTCTTCTGCTAGTATATATTTTCAATCCCTGGCGACGCTGGATCTTCTGCTAGTATATAATTCTAGCTATCTCATTCAATCCCGGGTAATACTGGGTCTTCTGCTAATATATATTTCCACCTATCTCATTTAAACCTAGGCAACGGCGGGTCTTCTGCTAGTATATATTTCCCCACAGCTTATTGAACCCCAGGCGACGCCTCGTTTTCTGCTAGTATATTATTTCTATATATATTATTTTCATTCAACCTCAGGCGATGCCGGATCCTTTGCCTGTAGATATCTACACAAATTTCATTCAATCCCAGGCGACGCCAGATCTTCTGCTAGTATATATTTCCACACTTCTCATTCAATCCCGGGCCACAGTGCCTCTTCTGCTAGTATATATTTTCACACATCTCATTCAATACTTCTGCTACCATATATTTTCACCTATATCATTCAATCCCGGGCAAGGCTGAGTCTTCTGCTACCAATCAAGTAGATACCATTGGTTTCTTGTGTTTATTATTTATGTATAATCTAAAGTGTTGTTCGAAAACTATTTTCATAATGATTTAATTTTCTATTTTATTTTTGAGAATTGTTGGATATGTTCCTAATTTCGACATGATTATTAAGAAGAGAACATTGGTTTCTTGTGTTTATTATTTATTCATGTATAATCTGAAGTGTCGTTTGAAAACTATTTTCATTAATAATTAATTTTCTACTTTATCACTTTTTATAATTTGAAAGATATGTTGCTAAATTTCGACATACCAAAAATGTAGATACGATTGTTTTTTTCTGTTTTTGTTTATGCATAATCTGAAATGTTTGTTCATTATTTTTAGATATGTTACTAATTTCGACATACCAATTAAGTAGTTGCCTTTGGTTTATTATTTTTTATGTATAATCTGAAATGTTGTTCGAAAACTATTTGTATTAATAATTAATTTTCTACTTTATCATTTTTCATAATTTTTGGATATCTAATTAATTTCGAAATACCAATTAAATAGATACCATTAGTTTATTGTGTTTATCATTTATTTTTCTTAAATGATTTTGAAAACTATTTTCATTTGTTGAGTGGTGCATTTTAGTGGAATAGAGATAAAAATGAACAGGAATTCAAAGGAGGAAAATAGACACACGTGTTGACTGATGAGAAGAACTCTTTATTAAGGGAAAGAACAAAAAGGGATTATGGGATATGTACAGGGAAAGGGAGGTAATAGAGATACAAGAGTTATCGGACTTTCATCACCCCCTCCCGCTTGCTCTCAGAGTGTGAGCGTTTTTTTTTTGTTTTTTTTTTTGTGTTTATAAAAAAAAAGAATATGCGTATATATAAGAGCATCATATCGGCAAAAAGACGAATTTAAAGTCCGAATAAAAGTGGTTTGAATTTTTCTAGTTTTGCTCGGTTTGGGGGTTTGGTCATGATGTCTGCGAGCATGTCTGTTGTGGGGCAATAGATAATTTTTATGTTGCCGTTGTTCAAAGCGTCCCTGATGAAATGATATTTTATGTCTATGTGTTTGCATCTTTATCGATGCACTGGGTCTCTAGAAAGTGCTATAGCGCTTTGACTGTCCTCAAATATTTTAATGGGTGTGTATTCCTTGTACCAGTCTATTTCTTTTAGTAATTGTGTGAGGTACTTACCTTCTTGGGTTGTTTTTGCTAATGCCACATATTCGGCTTCGCATGTGGATAACGCTACCGTGGGTTGTCTTTTCGACTTCCAGGAAATGGGTGGACCGGCTTTTGTTAAGCTGAAACAGTATCCAGATATACTGTGTCTGTCGTATTGGTTTGATGCCCAATCGGCATCGCTGTACGCGAATAACTGGAGGTGATCGTTTGATTTTGTATAGCATAGTTGGTGTTGCATAGTACCTTCTATGTACCTCAGTACATATTTGGCTGCTGTCTAGTGCTGCTCATGCGGTTTTGATAAGTGTTGGGACAACTTGCTTATATCTGGTCTGGTACAGATCATCAGATAGATTAGGTTGCCGACGACTTCACGGTACTTTCTGGGATCGATGAGGTCAGAGTCATTTTCGGTTAGATCACACTTTAGTTTACATGGAGTTGTCCTGGGTTTGCAATTGGTCATATCGAATCTTTCCAGTATTTTTGTGACGTACTGTTCCTGGCTCATCAGTATTCGACTTTGAGTTATGTCGGAGTCTATTCCTAGGAAATGACGGAGTTTTCCAAGGTCCTTCATCTGAAATTCGGACATCAACATCTGCTTGGTAGTGTTGAGCGAATCATTATTATTGCCTGCGATAATTAAATCGTCGACCCATGAGATGATGGTGATTCGTTCCTTGCTGTTGTGTCACATGTAGACGCAATGATCCACTCTATTCTGAATGAAACCATTTTTGGTGAGGTGGTCATGCAGGGTTTGATTCCAATTTCTGCCCGATTGTTTAAGTCCATATAGGGATTTGTTTAACATACAGACTGGTTTCTCACCCGTTTTCCATCTCACTTCAAATCCCTCTGGTTGCTCCATGTAAATCTCGTGGTCAATTGGGGCATGGAGGTACACCGTTTTGACATCCATTTGGTGTACGATGAGAGCATATTGGATAGCTACTTGCATTAGTATGCAGATTGATGTGATGTCAGCTGTTGGGGAGAAAGTCTCTGTATAATCTACCCCCTTGGTTTGGTTATAACCCTTTGCAACAAATCTTGCTTTGTATTTCGGGGATCCGAAAGTTAATTTTATATACCCATCTGCCGCTGATTGTTGTTTTGCCTTTGGGTAGAAGTGTCAGCTTGTACACGTCGTTTTCTTTCAGGAAATTGATTTCCTCCTGCATTGCTTTGATCCAATGGTGTGCCACTGGGGAGGTCGTAGCTGCTTTATAGGTGTGTGGTACACCATGTGCGACTTTGTAGCAGTAATCGAGATTGACAAGTGTGTGACCACTCTCGTCTTGAACTGTCGTTACATAGTCCTCTAAGTAGCTGGGCATCTTGTGTTCCCTCTCTGGGTATCTCCGTGTATAACTGCTTTCTTCTATGATATTGAGTGGTCTATCAACACTAGACTGTTATCGGTCTTCTTTCGGCTTTAGATTTTTTGTCAAATCTCTTTGGAGGAAGTCCTCGTCATTATTGCTTGGTGGAGAAGTTTGGTTTTGTTGTACGCCAGAGTTGTTGATGCAATGTTTATACACTTTCCCAGTTTCAGAGTGGTAGATTAGGTATGCTGGGCTGTTTCTGTCGTATCCGATAAATATCCCTCTCTGACATTTTGGGTCCAGTTTCCCTCTTGTGTTGGAGTAGGTGTAGCACACCGAACCGAAGATGTGCATTTTCGAGAGGTCGGGTTTCCTCCCAGTTATTTCCTAATATGGAGTTTGTTTCAGGCGGTTGTTGAAACACCTGTTTCGTATAACTGCGGATGTCATGACATCATAGGTCCACAGGGTTTTGGATAATCCACTCTCTATGATCATGCATCTCGCCATTTCGAACAGTGTCCGCCAATTTCTTTCAGCTGTTCCATTCTGGTGAGGTGAGTACGGTGCTGAGGTCTCATGTTTAATTTTGTTTTTGCGGACTAATTTCTGGAAATCGTTTGACTTAAATTCTGAGCCGTTATCTGTCCTCAGTATTTTTATTTCGCCGTAGGGTGAGATATCCGCAATGAATTTTTCGGTGGCGAGTGTGGTGTCGCTTTTATTTTTAATAAAATACACAAATACAGTGCCGGAGAAATCATCGGTGAACGAGACAGCATATCGGTTTCCGTTTAAGTCTGCCGGGTTTATAGGGCCGGCTAAGTCCGAGTGAACTAGATGTAGTATGCTGGTTGCTCGTTCGTCCGGGTGTTTGTTTCTGCTTTGAGGGAATTTTCCTTGAATATTGCGATTTCTATTGTTTGCGTTTTTTGGTTTTATTTTCATCCCACGAACTACAGCGGGTAGTTTCGTTACGTCGTCATAGTTACAGTGGCCGAGTATTTTATGCCACGTGTCGACGTCATAGCATTGATAGCAGCTGTCTTCGGTGGTTTCATTCTGTGTAGTCGTTAAATAGTACAGTCTTTTATGTACATATATTTTGAACCTTCTGCCGTTTTTATGTACGAGTTCATTTTTATTTTCTTTAAAAATGACTGTTGCTCCGTTTTTAGTAGCAGTTTTTACAGAGAAAATGTCTTGAGGGTAGGAAGGTATCAATAACGCCATTTTTAAAGTAACTGTGACGCAGTTTCCATTTTTGTCTACTAAGTGTATTTCTGCGTCTCCTCTTTTTAATGCAACGCCGCTGGTTTTTGTTCCGTCCGCTAACTCCATGTAGTGGTTTTCTGGCTGGAATGTTTGGTCAAAATTTTTTAATTTCTTCTCATCTCTAATGATGTGAGAAGTGGCACCAGCGTCGGCAAGCAAACCTGTAGGTGACGTCGTCTTCCGCACGTGGTAGTCCTCCATTTTCAATGTGAACGTGTGTTCTTCTTCAATGTCCGCTGCCTTTTTCATAGTGTCCCTACGTTTGTAGCGGCAAGACTCTCTTTTATGAGTAGTGGCTTTGCAGTAGTTGCACCACATTTTTCGTTTGTTGTTGGCACAGTCTGTAGATATATGCCCTTTTCCGCCGCACATGTAGCATGTAGTGTCTAACTCATTGTGGTCGTTGTTACTTATAGCAGTTCTCGAAAAGGAGGAAGTTAGTTTCATCACGTCATCGCTGCTAGACTCGTTTTTGTGCTTCAGAGTCTCTTCAAAGCTGTGAAGCTCGGTTTTAAATACCGAGAACGTTAGTTCTTTGTTACTGTGAGTCACATATATAGAAAATGGGTCGAACTGGCTAGGTAATCCCTTTAATATCATCGCGATGATTAAAGCATCGTCCACTGTCTGTCCGGCATTTCTGAGGGCTGTTAGAACGGTTTCTGTTCTTATAACGTAGTCCGCGACATTTTCATCGCTATTCTTTTTGAGAGACGTTAGTTGGGTGCATAAAGAAATGACTCTAGGCTTCCCTTTTCCTGCGTAATGTTCGCGTAATATTTTTAGAGCTTTTCTTCCATTGTCTGCAGCTTCTCTCATCATCAGGGATAAGCTTTTATCGTCTAGAAACTGTACCAGTTCGGCATACGCTTCCTCATTTCTTTCATCGTCGTGTTCATTTGTAGAGTTTACACCTAAGATGGCGTCTTTTAGACCGAGCGTACGTAAATGGCCTAAGAATTTTATTTTTCAAATTTCGTATTTGGCTTCATCTCCGGCGAAAGATAATCTGCTCCATCTGTTTCCATTATCATTTCTGGGCCCATAACCTGTTGAGTGGTGCATTTTAGTGGAATAGAGACAAAAATGAACAGGAATTCAAAGGAGGAAAATAGATACACGTGTTGACTGATGAGGAGAACTCTTTATTATAAAAAGGGGAAGAACAAAAAGGGGTTATGGGATATGTACAGGGAAAAGGGAGGTAATAGAGATACAAGAGTTATTGGACTTTCAACACGTGGTGATCTTGGAAATTTTTGCAAAGTTAGAGTAATGCGTGGTGCTGACTGTGGTACTGATCATTTAATGGTCAGAGCTAAACTGAGAATTACAGTTCGCAAAAAAAAAAAGCCGTTTTAACAGTGTCAATGTACCTAAACGTATTGATGTTTCCAAATTGAAGGATCCAGTCGTACGAAGTTCCTTGAAATCTGCTTTCAACCAGGTGGATTTCTCAGATTGTGACTGGGAGACAGTAAGAGATACAATATACCAAAAAGGTGTTGAAGCTCTTGGGTGGAAGGTTCCCAGACATAGAGATTGGTTTGCTGATAATTACAATCAAATTAAGCCTCAAATTGATAGAAAGCGGAAAGCTTATTTGAAACTTCTCAACTCTTCACCTCTGAACGAGCCAGTGCTCGCTGCCCACTTTTCTTCTGTTCGGAGTGAGGTTCAGTGTTGTGTGCGCCAAATAAATAACAAATGGTGGTCTGACCTCTCCGGGGAGATACAGACTGCCTACGATCATAGAGATGTCCAGACATTCTACACTCTGCTTAATCAGGCTTATGGTCCGAAATCCTCTTCAACTACACCACTCCTGGCGAAGGACGGGAAAACCTTGCTGAAAACCTCAGATTATACTATGCATCGATGGCATAAACACTTTCATGATCTTTTTCATAACCCATCCAATGTTGATGTTGCTGCAATAGAAAGTATCCCTCACTGTTCCTTTTGTCTGGAACTTGATGTTGAACCGACTCTTGCAGAAACAGTTGACTGCATAAAACAGATAAACTCAAACAAAGCCCCTGGGTTGGATGACATCCCTGTTGAGCTGCTGATACATGGTGATGTCAATGTACATTGTGTGGTCCACTCTTTGATACTGTCAGTATGGCAGGGTGACCCAGTTGCTCAAGATTGGGTAGATGCCATCTTGGTTATGTTGTACAAAGGAAAGGGTACAAGGTCTGATTGTGGAAATTATCGAGGTATCTCGCTGCTGAGTGCGATTGGAAAGGTGTTTGCACGGCTTTTGCTAAACCGATTGGAAAAGTATGTATGTCCTAATATCCTTCTGGAATCCCAGTCTGGATTTAGAGGTGGGCGAGGAACTGTGGATATGGTGTTTTCTGCTAGACAGCTCTTGGAGAAATGTATTGAACAGCGTATGCCTCTTTGCCAAGTGTTTGTGGACTTGAGAAGACGTTGCAATCATCATCATATGTATATGTATGTATATATATGTATGCAAGGCGTTTGACACAGACAACCGTGAGGCTCTCTGGAAAGTGCTGGAAAAATTTGGCTGTACACCTGCTTTTACAGACAAGTTCAAGCAACTTCATCATAGTATGAAAGGTCGTGTCAACTTCAATGGTCGGCTTTCGGAAGAATTCCCCATTGATAATGGTGTGAAGCAGGGTGATATAGCTGCACCAACATTGTTTTCGCTCTATTTGACTGCTGTGCTCTGGTATGGTTTCCACAATTGTGATATGGGTGTTTATATTAGATTCCAAACGACTGGAAAGGTGTTTAATCTCAGAAGATTCCAAGCCAAAACACTTGTTAGTGATGGACTTGTTAGGGAACTGTTGTATGCTGATGATGCTGACCTGGTAACACACTCCCCAGTAGATATGCAACTAGTGATGGATCTCTTTACAAATGCTTGTACCTGCTTCGGACTGACAGTTAGCATTAAGAAAACTAAAGTCATGTACACTCCCGCTCCTGATGATCTGTATGTGGAACCTGATATCTTCGTCTGTGGAAAGCGCCTTGAAGTCGTAAAAAATTTTGTCTACCTTGGGAGTGCCTTATCAAATGATGGCAGTCTTAATGCGGAAATATGACAGAGAATCAGCAAGGCATCTGATGCTTTTGGAAGGTTACAAGATAGAGTCTGCTCTGATGGTGATCTAACTCTGACAACTAAAATTTCAGTATATCAAGCATGTGTAGTACCATCCCTACTCTATGCATCTGAAACTTGGACCTTGTACCGGTCACATATAGAATTGCTCGAGAGGTTCCATCAGCACTGCCTTAGACACATTCTTGGTTTAAAGTGGTATAGCTTTGTCCCTGATACATATGTCTTAAAAAAGGCCAAAACAACCAGTATTGCTACAATTGTTATTAAGAACCAGTTGCGTTGGGCGGGTCATCTCATCCGGTTTGTAGACTATCAACTTCTTGGAAAAAGACCCCAGCACAAGCCCAAAAAAAGTTTTTGTGATAGCATCAAAGAGAGTCTGGTGAGCTTTCATATTCCTGTTGACAGTTGGGAGTCACTAGCGTATGATCGCAAGTAGTGGAGGACACTAATATACAGGGGTGAAGAACACTTTGAAGCAGCCAAAATAGACCGAGCGAAGCTTAAGAGAGCATGTAGGAAATGCCAAACCTTGCCGCCCAACCATGGAGATCTCTGGATCTGTAAGGTGTATGATCGGGCTCTGTTGTCTAAGGCAGGTTTTGTTAATCACATGAAAGCCCACAATAATACAGGTTCCGCTGCTGTTAGTTCAATATAAATCAGTGAACGTTTTCAGTGTCATGTCTGCTTGAGGGTGTGCAAGTCACTGGCAGGGTTAAAAAGTCATATTCGGGCACATGGATTTTAGTGACTGAGGGAGTGGCTCTCGTTTGAGAAGACGTTGCAATCATCATCATATGTATATGTATGTATATATATGTATGTATATATATGTATGCATATGAATATGTATGTATATGTGTGTATATATCTATATATATAAAAATGTAATTTTTGGTTCGTTCAAAGTCTATAGAACCATATTTCTACATTACCAATTTAATTGAAATTGTCAGAAAATCTATTTTTAAAGTCAAATAATGTTTGCATGTTAATAAAATAATTTAACATTGCGAATTATAAAAATATTAAATTATAAATGAAAATATTTTTCGTAACTGCCAGATTGTCCCCATTTCATTTCCAGTAGAAATGAGCCTTTCACTTATTGAGATAAGTATTATTTGTATTAATTTTTATGATACTCATGCAGAGAGTGACCCGTGCTGAAATAATAATGTTATTATTTAAAAAGCCATTCTTAACATGGGGAGGGGAGGGTGTTTTGTACCTATTCTGTACTTTAACCTTACAATTGAATAAAAAAAAAACATATCGTAAAACTTTAATTAACCGTGGAAATACGATTTAAAAAATAGCGCAGATCACTCTCTGCATTTTTTCCTTTTATTATTCTTAAAGAGTAAAACTTTTAAATTATCAATAAATGGTTTAGTTACTTTTGTTTTTTTAATTATTTATGAAAAGAGTTAACGTAAATAATCTTTGTAAATGTAAGTGCGTAATTTCTATACTTATATGTTTTTGGAAATTTTTTTCACTGGATTATTCTTGATTGGACACTAATTAAACAGATCATTAAAAAAATAATAATTTTTAAAAGAAATCATTATTTCGACATTTGAAAGTGGTGCTCACTTTTTAGTTACAACGTTCTGATAAATCAGTCACCCATTTTGTAACCAATAAAAACGCGGTATATCAAAACCATAGAAAGTAAAAATAATATGAGTCTCTACTGCATTTGTAAGTCAGAAATATATTTGTTTCTCAAAGAAAAAAAAAATAGATTGAACATGACTTTTTTAGGTAAATATCCAGATCTGCTACTACAGAACACCGACCACTCTAATTTGTTTTTTCATAGGTAATTGAGGTCGCTGACAACGAATCTGATAGTCAAAAAGTCCATCATTTTGCAGCTTCCGTTTACGCTACGTGCGCGCTGCAGCATGAACGACGGCTTGCTTCACCTAGCAAACTGCCTTCTCACATGGCATACCAATCAAAAAATTACGGACTGACATTTTTTTTAAGAAAAGTACAACAAACTGGGGGACATTTTTTTTTTTGTCTCACGTAGTTTTTAATGTGGTTTACAAAAACATAAGCACCAAACATCTTTGTTTTTCATTCTTTTTTTGCGGGAGGGGGATTCAATTATAGAACTTATGTGGCTTAATAGGTGCTTTTGCAGTTTAGTTAAACATTTTTCCGTAAGTAACGCACCGATATTTACCAATTAGAACACCATTTAACATTTTCCGAAGATTTTACTGTTTAGATTGGTGGCGCGAGCGGGGGGGGGGAGCGGATGTGATGTTGGGGCGCGCGCCCCAACATCACATCCGCCCAATCTTCGGAAAATGTTAAATGGTGTTCTAATTGGTAAATGTCGGTGCGTTACTTTTTGAAAATTTGAAAATTCTATGTTCCAGGTAAAAAAAAAACAGATAAATTACCCCCCTCCCCCCACTCCAACTTGGAGTGCTTTCCTTTTCTTGCTTTATTTCTTTTTCAGCTAATTTTAAATTTTCCACCCAAAAAGTGCTATAATGTATTTTTGAAAATTAGAAAATTCTATGTCCTGGAAAAAAAAAAATCCCCTCCCCCAATGTAGTTTGCTTGGTGAAGCCGTTGTTTATGCAACTGCGTGCATGCGCGTAGCGTAAACAGGAGCTGCAAAATGGTGGAAAGTAGTTCGTGACTTCAGGGGTAAATACCATGCAAACGGTTAATTTGCCCCAAGTTTGACTATCAGATTCGTTGTCAGCGACCTCAATTACCTATAAAAAAACAAATTAGAGTGGTCGGTGTTCTGTAGTAGCGGATCTGGATATTTACCCTTTTTTTATTGTTTTTATGAAAATAAAGTTTCGAGTTTTTTAATTTTTTTCTTTTTTTTTTTTTTACTTATTTAGTTAAAAGTCAGTTTGTGGGTGTTTTTTTTTTTAATAATTTTTTTATGAAAGGTGAGGGTTTTTTGTTTTTTTTCAAAACTTTTGTTTTTTTTTAAATTTTTTAAGTATTATAAATTTCACTAACATGCTGGAGAAATGTTGGTGATAATGCAGAGAGTGATCCGCGCTATTTTTTAAATCGTATTTCCACGTTTAATTAAAGTTTTATGATATGTTTTTTTTTATTCAATTGTAAGGTTAAAGTACAGAATAGGTACAAAACACCCTCCCCTCCCCATGTTAAGAATGGCTTTTTAAATAATAACATTATTATTTCAGCACAGATCACTCTCTGCATGAGTACAGAAATGTTTAATAATTTGGTATTTTTTTAGATTAGGTCCACCTCCACAATTTTCCTTTAAATGACGACAGTTATAGGTTTTCGAGTATGCTGAATACGGAAAAGTTATATTATGTATTGTATTCTTTGGCGGACATCTTTTTACGCGCGCATGCGCCATAAACAAATGCACGCGCGTAAAAAAGATGGCCGCCAAAGATTACAATGCATAATACAACTTTTTATATCTTGATAACTACTTATTTCTGCAAAATTTCAATGCGATTTTCGTATTCAGCATAGTCGAAAACCATTACAAGTCGTCATTTAAAAGAAAATTGAGGAGGTGGACCTAATCTAAAAATTTACCAATAATTTTCCATCCTGTATGCCTCCCGATACATTGCTTCGTCAACATGCGACCATTTTATATCTCCCGAAGACACTTCCGTATTTAGCCAAAAAAAAAAAAAAATGGGTGACCGATTTACCAGAACGTGGTAACTAAAAAGTGAGTACCCCTTTCAAACGTTGAAATAATTTTTTTTTTTTTTCAATTTTTTTTCATAATCTGGTTAGTGGTCAATCAATAATAATCCAGTGAAAAAATTTCAAAAAACCTATCAGTATAGAAATTTGCATGGGGGTGATGGTTGTATAACTCCCCCACGTAAGTAAATAAATAAAAAATGTTACGTGCACATGCGTTAGCCTTGACTAAGGGGGGGAGGGACTAAGGGAACGACCATTAAATAATTCTGCGGGTCGCCATGGAAATCAACGTCCAATGAGTACCAAAATAGTTTTCATGATATGAAGAAATTTTTTTTCAAAAAGTGGGTGATCACTTTTCCATGTAAATTTAACTTAAAATGAGCACCCACTTTCTGGCCACCCGGGGAAGGGGCATTTATTTTCGTGTTTATTGGCTTAAAGGTTTTTTGACAAGGCAGTTTGGTACGCGAGTGCATATTTAACAGTTTTCGTTTATGATCACGCGTAGCATAAACAAAGGCTACGTCTGTGAAATGGAAAATAGTCCCAGAGTTCAGGGGTTATTACCATGCAAAAGAAATCAAACAAAAAACTTTTTAGCCAAGAAACACACAGAAAAATAAAAAAAGCTTCCATTTTTTTTTTTGCTATCGAATTCATTTGCTGTTTTTATTGAAAACTATTTTCCCCTGGATTTTTGATATAATTTTCCATTAAGGGCCGTGCGTCTCACGTTCGTATATAACAAAAAATTTTTTGTAGACTTTGGTGTGCTACAAACGAATCTGCAAACCGTTTCCGTTACAAAAAAATAGTTTTTATGATATGAAGAAATTACTTTTTCGAAAAGTGGGCGATCACTTTTCCATGTAAATTTAACTTAAAATGAGCACCCACTTTCTAGCCACCTGAGAGGGGGGGGGAGTTTTTCCCATGTTTATTGGCTTGCGTTTATGCTCACGCATAGCGTAAACGAAGGCTACGGCTGTAAAATGGAAAATAGTCCTAGAGTTCAGGGGTTTTACATTGAAAAGTGATCACCCATTTTTCGAAAAAGTAATTTCATGAATATCATGAAAACTTTCTTTTTGCTATGGAAACGGTTTGCAGATTCGTTTTTAGCACACCAAAATCTACAAATATTTTGTTATATACGAACGTAAAAAGGGCCTTAAAGTAAAATAATACCGGATTTTTTGCCGTTTAGTTGTACAAATATCCTCAAACCAGGTAATCACTAAAAGGGACTTTTAAAAGTAGTCACCTGTATCGAGCAAAAGTTTAAAACCACCGATTATATGCCAGCCTACGTCATGATAACATATATTGAGTGAGTTTCTAACAGTATTTTGTATAGTTTTTTAGTTTAAACTCATTTTCCCAAAATTTCCCCAAACTTAACGTGTTCGATACAGTCTGCCGCCATTTGTATTTTTCAGATATACCAATAAACATTGAATGTTTTTGAACCGATTATACATTACATAAAAACACTAAAATCTTATCCAGTTAGGTAGAACATTTACTTTTCTTGCCTTTGATAACATTTATTTGTTATATATTTATTTTTTGACAACTTCTTTGTATCTGTGTTTAGTAATATGAACCCTTTTCATTTAATGTAACGTTTAGTCGGCTTGAAAAACAGTGTTTATCAGTGTATTTGAAAGCTACAAATGGTGGCGGACACTGTTGATTACTTTAAGTTAGAGAATGTGAGTCAAAACTAAAAAACTATACAAAATACTGTCAGAAACCCACCGATTATGCCAGCCTATGTCATGGTAACATATATTTGTGGGGTTTCAGACACTGTTTTGTATAGTTTTTAGTTTTCAACTTACTTTCCCAAACTTAACGTATTCAACAGAGTCTGCGACCATTTCTGTTTTTCGAGCCGATTAAACATTTTACATTACATAAAAACACTAAACAATTATCCAGTTAGGTAGAAACGTAACTTACCTTACCTTTGCTTTCATTTATTTGTTTTTGGACAACTTTTTCGAATCTGTGTATAGTAACCCCCCCCCCCATTAACCAAATATACAAATAAATAAATACTAACTCACATTTTTGTATACAGAAAAAAACAACAACAAAAAAAAACATTTAGCGTTTCAACATTTTTGCTACGTTCGGCTTCATCCACTGATTGTTGGTCGAGTCCAAACCATGAATGATTGACAGAAACTCCCGAGGATCCAGATCAAATTTTGCGAGAGTACCATTTTTTTTTTTCGCCTTCTTTTTCACTTTTTGGGGTGGATTGCTGTACTAAGAATATAAGAAACATGCATTTTTCTCTTTTTATTAAATTTTTACATTACACCAAATTGAGCCACTGAAACGTGAGGCAGGGTACAGCTAGTATGTATATATATATATATATATATATGTATATATATATTTATATGTATGTATATATATGTATATGTATGTATATATATATGTATATGTATGTATATATATGTATATGTATGTATATATATGTATATGGATGTATATATATGTATATGTATGTATATATATGTATGTATGTATGTATATATATGTATGTATGTATGTATATATATGTATATGTATGTATATATATGTATATGTATGTATATATATGTATATGTATGTATGTATATATATATATGTATATATATGTATGTATATGTATGTATATATATGTATATGTATGTATACATATATATATGTATATGTATGTATACATATATATATGTATATGTATGTATACATATATATATGTATATGTGTGTATATATGTGTATATATATATGCATATATATATGTATATATATATATGAACTCTTTTTCTGGGTCAACGGCCAACTAGCACCGTGTATATTTGTGTGTGTGTATATGTGTATTGGGGTGGAGAGGGCTCCCGTAAGCCATGGTGAAGGCAACCTTTCTAGGAGAAGCAAATCTCTGATTTAAAAAACCATAAAGTGGAAGACCATTATCCGCATTAAGCTGGTCTGCAGTTTAATTGTTTGCTGGCTATCTTGCTCTTGCTTGTTGCTGGATCTCAACATTTTGAACCGAGAGAGAGACTTAGCTGTCGTACAAAGCTAAGACTCTGTAACATCATATTTGTATAGATACTCCCTCAGCCATTTGGGCTCATGGATTTTAAATGTCTGAGGGAGTGGCACTCATCTGACAAGACGTTGCAATCATATATATATATGTATATATATGTATATATGCATATATATGTGTATACATATGTGTATATCTGTGCATATATATGTATGTATATATATGTGTGTATATATATGTATGTATATATATGTATGTATATATATATGTATATATATATGCGTATATATATGTATATATATGTGTATATATATATGTATATATATCTATATATATATAAAAATGTAAAGTTCGTTCGTTCTAAAGAAATAAAACCATGTTTATACGTTACCAATTTATTTGAAATTTTCAGACAACCCATTTTTAGAGTCGAGGTATGTTTTTATGTTATTAAAATAAATTTACCTATTTAAAATTAAAATATTAAATAAAATAAATATATTTATTTATCGTTTCTGCGAATCTTTTCTGTTGATAAAACTGAACTTCCGGTTCGATTCATTTCACAGCCACGAATTGACGAAAGTTTTAATTTTCTGTTAACTCGATAAGTAAAAAAAAAAAAAAAAAAAAAAAAAACATATTTCATTTGTTTATCTTCCAAATTTTTTAATTTACACATCTTTTCTTTATTATATAAGGCCAAAAAAAAAAAAGTTTGTTGCTTGCTTTTGAGTTTTTTTTTTATATATAAGATTACTTATGCAGAGAGTGATCCGTGCTGAAATAATGTTATTATTTAAAAAGTCATTCTTAACATGGGGAGGTAAGGATGTTTTGTACCTATTCTGTACTTTAACCTTACAATTGAATAAATAAAATAAAAACATATCGTAAAACGTTATTTAAACTTGGAAATATGATTTAAAAAATAGCGCGGCTCTCTGCATTAGCACCATTTTTATTTATTGTTGTTGTTTCACGAATTTTCGGCCAACTATTCCTCTGGCCTTCATGAAAAGAAGTCCTTTTATAAATGTTCAGTAACTTTTTCCTTTTATTATTCTTAAAGAGTAAAACTTTTCTTATTCATGAAAGGAGTTAAGCCTACGTAAATAAATAAATGATCAATAAATGGTTTAGTTACTTTTTTTAAAAAATGTTTGTAAAAGTGCGAAAGGCGACGTTACGTTGTTGTACAAACATTACTCCCATGCTTAATTTCTATACTTATAGGTTTTTGGAATTTTTTTCACTGTATTATTATTGATTGGACACTAATTAAACAGATTATTAAAAAAAAAAAAATGTAAAAAAGAAATCATTATTTCAACATTTGAAAGTGGTGCTCACTTTTTAGTTACAACGTTCTGATAAATCATTGTAAGCAATAAAAACGGGGTATATCAAAACCATAGAAAGTAAAAAATAATGAGTCTCTACCGCATTTGTAAGTCAGAAATATATTTGTTTCTCAAAGAAAAAAAAATAGAGAGAACAGGACTTTTTTTTTATTGTTTTCATGAAAATAAAGTTTCGAGATTTTTAATTATTTTTTTTTGTTTACTTATTTAGTCAGTTTGTGGGTTTTTTGTTTTTTTTAAATTGTTTTTGTGAAAGGTGAGTTTTTTTTCAAAACTTTTGTTTTGTTTCTTTTTAATTTTTTTAAAGTATTATAAGTTTCACTAACATGCTGGAGAAATGTTTAATAATTTGGTATTTTTTTAGATTAGGTCCACCTCCACAATTTTCCTTTCAATGACGACATTTATAGGTTTCCGAGTATGCTGAACACGCATTGCATTGAAATTTTGCGGAAATAAATAGTTGTATTATGCATTGTATTCTTCGGCGGCCATCTTTTTACGTGCACACGCGCCATAAACAAATACACACACGTAAAAAAGATGGCCGCCAAAGATTACAATGCATAATACAACTTTTTATATCTTGATAACTACTTATTTCTGCAAAATTTCAATGCGATTTTCGTATTCAGCATAGTCGAAAACCATTTCAAGTCGTCATTTAAAAGAAAATTGAGGAGGTGGACCTAATCTAAAAATTTACCAATAATTTTAAATCCCGTACGCCTCCAGATACATTGCTTCGTCAACATGCGATCATTTTATATCTCCCGAAGACACTTCCGTATTTAGAAAATAAATAAATAAATAAATAAATAAAAAGTGACCGATTTACCAGAACGTGGTAACTAAAAAGTGAGTATCCCTTTCAAATGTTGAAATGATTTTTTTTTTTTTTTTCAATTTTTTTTCATAATCTGGTTAGTGTTCAATCAATAATAATCCAGTGAAAAAATTTCAAAAAACCTATCAGTATAGAAACTCCACCACGTAAGTAAATAAATAAAAAATGTTACGTGCGCATGCGTTAGCCTTGACTAGGGGGGTACTAAGGGAACGACCATTAAATATTTCTGCGGGTCGCCATGGAACTCAACGCCCAAGGAGTATCAAAATAGTTTTCATGATCTGAAGAAATTTTTTTTTCCGAAAAGTGGGTGATCACTTTTCCATGTAAATTTAACTTAAAATGAGCACCCACTTTCTGGCCACCTGAGGAAGAGGCATTTATTTTCGTGTTTATTGGCTTAAAGGTTTTTTTTACAAGGCAGTTGGGTACGCGAATGCATATTTAACAGTTTTCGTTTATGCTCACGCATAGCATAAACAAAGGCTATGTCTGTGAAATGGAAAATAGTCCCAGAGTTCAGGGGTTAATACCATGCAAAAGAAATCAAACAAAAAGACTTTTAAGCCAAGAAACACACAGAAAGAAAAAAAATAGCATCCATTTTTTTTCTATCGAATTCATTTGCTGTTTTTATTGAAAACTATTTTCCCCCGGATTTTTGATATAATTTTCCATTAAGGGCTGTGCGTCTCACGTTCGTAAATAACAAAATTTTTTTTGTAGATTTTGGTGTGCTAAAAACGAATCTGCAAACCGTTTCTGTCACAAAAAAATAGTTTTTATGATATGAAGAAATTACTTTTTCGAAAAAGTGGCGATCACTTTTCCATGTAAATTTAACTTAAAATGAGCACCCACTTTCTAGCCACCTGAGAGAGGGGGGATTTTTTCCCATGTTTATTGGCTAAACAGCTTTCGTTTATGCTTACGCATAGCGTAAACGAAGGCTACGGCCGTTAAATGGAAAATAGTCCCAGAGTTCAGGGGTTATTACCATGCAAAAGAAATCAAACAAAAAACTTTTTAGCCAAGAAACAGAAAAATGCCCCTCTCTCAGTGGCCAGAAAGTGGGTGCTCATTCTAAGTTAAATTTACATTGAAAAGTGATCACCCACTTTTCGAAAAAGTAATTTGATGAATATCATGAAAACTTTTTTTTGCTACGTAAACGGTTTGCAGATTCGTTTTTAGCACACCGAAATCTACAATAAAATATTTCGTTATATATGAACGTGAAACGGGCCTTAAAGTAAAATAATACCGGATTTTTTTGAGCAGATTTGCCGTTTAGTTGTACAAATATCCTCACACCAGGTAATCACTAAAAGGGATTTTTAAAAGTCGTCACCTGTATCGAGCAAAAGTTTAAAACCACCGATTATATGCCAGCCTACATCATGGTAACATATATTGAGTGAGTTCCTAACAGTATTTTTAGTTTAAACTCATTTTCCCAAAATTTCCCCAAACTTAACATGTTCGATACAGTCTGCCGCCATTTGTATTTTTCAGATATACCGATAAACATTGAATGTTTTTGAACCGATTATACATTACATAAAAACACTAAAATCTTATCCAGTTAGGTAGAACACTTACTTTTCTTGCCTTTGATAACATTTATTTGTTATATATTTATTTTTTGACAACTTCTTTGTATCTGTGTTTAGTAATATAAACCCTTTTCATTTAATGTAACATTTAGTCGGCTCGAAAAACAGTGTTTATTGGTGTATTTGAAAGCTACAAATGGTGGTGGACACTGTTGATTAATTTAAGTTAGAGAAAGTGAGTTAAAACTAAAAAAACTATACAAAATACTGTCAGAAACCTATCCATTATGCCAGCCTATGTCATGGTAACATATGTTCGGTGAGTTTCAGACACTGTTTTGTATAGTTTTTAGTTTTCAACTTACTTTCCCAAACTTAACGTATTCAACAGAATTCGCGACCATTTCTGTTTTTTGAGCCAATTAAACATTTTACATTACATAAAAACACTAAACAATTATCCAATTAGGTAGAAACGTAAATTACCTTACCTTTGCTTTCATTTATTTGTTTTTGGACGACTTTTTCGAATCTGCGTATAGTAACCCCCCCCTCCCCCCACCATCAACCAAATATTAATTACTAAATCACATTTTTTAAAACAACAAAAAAGAAAGCATTTAGCGTTTCAACATTTTTGCTACGTTCGGCTTTATCCACTGATTGTTGGTCAAGTCCAAAACATGAATGATTGACAGAAACTCTCGAGGATCCAGATCAAATTCTGCAAGAGCACCATTTTTTTCAGTTTCGCCTTCTTTTTCACTTTTTGCAGTGGATTGCTGTACTAATATAAGAAACATGCATTTTCTCTTTTATTAAATTTTTCCATTACACCAAATTGAGCCACTGCAACGCGTGGCAGGGTACAGCTAGTGTATATATATATATGTACTAGTTGCAATTTCTGTACCCGATACAATGACTCACTTCTGTGGAACCAAATGGTAGAAGGTGTACGTGACCAATTAACCAAGCAAGAGCTACTGAAGATACAGCACCTGACTCTACAGAAGAGTGTTGACATATGCAGAGCGGCTGAAATGGCCTCAACCCACAGCCAAGGAATGGGACTGGATACAGCCCAGGTAATGAGAATATATGAAACCAGTCAAATAAAGGAACCCGGGATCAAGTAAAGAATAAATACCCTGTAGCAGACGATACCGCCTGGCGGTGACAAGCGCATATTTCAACTAACACCGGTGATTCGACCTTGACATTGGCACACGCACATAGCGTCGGTTGTTTGTAAACACGTCAAATAGCAAACATGCTCGAATATTCGCCAGCAATTTTTTTTTTAATATATTTACAAAACTTTTGAAGATTTAAAAGAAAAAATATATATTTACAAAACATTTTTTTTAAGTAAGTAATAAAAGAGAATGCCAATTCTGCGGCTATGCACACGTACCAAAGCGCAACATGTAATGAGAAAGGACATTTCGAATCCAAATGTCCCAACAAAGACAGAAGGACGCGAAAACAGAGACAGAGCACACAGATGTATGGAAGCAAGCCATTGCTTGGCCTGCAGGAGATAAAGCAGAAGAACTTCCACCATGTCGCAGCAGTCAACATAGAGGAAAGCTACAAGGAAGTATTCGATGATCAACTGGGCAAGCTGCGGGGCGTTGCTACTCTCCAGCTCAAACCAGATGCAATACCAACTATAATGCC
Organism: Euprymna scolopes; assembly: GCF_053919585.1. Classification (NCBI taxonomy): domain Eukaryota; kingdom Metazoa; phylum Mollusca; class Cephalopoda; order Sepiida; family Sepiolidae; genus Euprymna; species Euprymna scolopes. The sequence continues at coordinate 110,129,889 of NC_136488.1, forward strand.
CAATCGGAGAGTCCCTATAGCTATATGCTCTGAACTGAAGAAGGAGTTAAGTCGACTGACCATATTAGGAGTGATCAGACCAGTAGATAAACCCACTCTATGGGTTAACCAACGTGTCATAACAAGAAAAAAAAACGGGACAATGAGAATATGCTTGGATCCTCATGAGCTCAACAAAGCACTCATGCAAGAGCACTACACCATACCAATTCTCGAGGACGTCCTTCATGACATGAGAGAGATAAAAGTATTCACAAAAGTGGACCTCTCATCAGGATATTGGCACGTTGAGCACAATGATGCATCCAGTGACTTGACCACCTTTCAGACATGTTTTGGCCGATATTGCTGCCATCAGTTACCATTTGGCCTGAACTCTTCAGCCGAGATATTCCAAAGAAAGCTGAATGAACAATTCCAGGGCATGCATGGAGTTGTTATCATTGTAGATGACTTGATAATCTATGGGAAAGACCAAGAAGAACATGACAGACGGCCCCACAAGCTACTCCAGAAATGCCAAACAATAGGAGTTAAACTCAACCCAGAAAAACGCGATCACTTTCATGGGGCATCGCATCACTAAAGACGGCTTTGGAGTCGACCCAGAAAAAGTAAGAGCTATCACTGACATGCCAGCACCAGGAAACATTGGGACTCTCCGCAGATTCCTAGGTATGGCGAACTACATAGGGAAGTTTATTCTCAATCTGGCAAAAGTGACAAAACCCCTCCAGAATCTGACTAAAAAAGATGTTCCGTGGTCATGGTCAGATTCCCAACAAGCAGCTTTCGACACTGTCAAAGAAGCAATTGTGAACTCACCCGTCCTTACATACTACGACCACCACAAGGAGCTGATTCTCGAGAATGATGCATGTGAGTACGGGTTAGGAGCAACGCTAATGCAGGTGGACAAACCAATTGCATTTGCAAGTAGATCACTATCAGATGCCGAACAAAGATATGCACAAATTGAGAAGGAGATGCTGGCAGTTGTATACGGCCTAGAGAAATTTCACCATTACACACATGAAAGAGAAGTAGTAGTTTTGACTGACCACAAGCCGCTTGTTTCAATCAGCAAAAAGCCCTTATCGAAGGCACCAAAACGGCTGCAGAACTTCTTGCTACGGGCGCAGCAATACAACTACACACTATGATATAAACCAGGGAAAGATATCCCATTAGCAGATACGCTGTCGCGAGCACCAACAAGCAAGCCAGAGTTGGAAGAAATAATGTCAGTGAATAATCTGACAATGCAGCCGATACAAGACCACAGGCTCGCAGAGATTCGCCAAAAGACAGCTGAGGACTCCAACATGAGAACACTGGCAGAAGTAATCGCTAAGGGGTGGCCGTATAATAAGGAAAGCTTACCCAACTCTATCAAACTGTTTTTTGATTACAGAGATGAACTCACGGTACAAGATAGGCTAGTACTGCGAGGACAAAGAATAGTCATACCACATGCTGTGCGGAGTGGGATGAAACAAAAAACATATGCCAGCCACCTCGGCATAAATACATGTCTGCGACAAGCGAGGGGCCTCATATTTTGACCAGGAATGTCTAAAGAGATTAGACAATACATCGAAGCCTGTGGCACCTGTGCAACCTATCTTGGCAACAAGTAGCAGCAGACCTCCTATCATGGGGAGGGAACAACTATCTGATTACAGTAGACAGACATAGTAATTTCTTTGAAATTGACAAACTGGATATGCCCATATCAGAAGCCATGATTGAATGCATGAAAGCGCATTTTGCACGCCATGGAATTCCAGAGGTGCTGACATCCGACAATGGTCCTCAATTTTCGTCTTATGCATTCCGAAGGTTTACAAGTAAATGGCTATTCATACACGAGACAATATCGCCAGGCAACAGCCAAACAAATGGTGCTGCCAAAACAGCAGTAAAAATCACCAAACGCCTCTTCCGAAAATGCAAAGCATCAGAAGATCCATTCCTGGGACTGTTGAACATACGCAATGCACCAACTGAAGGACTAAGTACCAGCCCAGCACAAAGACTCTTTGGTAGAAGGACAAGATCAACAGTACCAGCTGTCGAGTTAAAGCTCAAGCCACTTTACCCGCATTCAACTGATGAAGCATGGAGGAAACAGGAAAGGAGGATTGGGCACCATAAGACAGGGAAAGAGCTAAAAGGCCTCAACGTGGGTGATAATGTTCGAGTCCAGCCACACAGTCCTTACAAAAGAGAGTGGAGGGAAGCAACGGTCCAAAAACAAATGACGGGTAGGTCCTATGAAGTGGAAGCAAGAGACAGACAATGATACCGCCGAAACAGGCGATTCCTGCGCAAAGCGCCTGAGTCAAAACATTCCTTCCCAGGACACCATCAAACAACACACACAGCTGATGATCACGCTCAGTCTCAAATACAGCCTGACAATCCCATATCACAAAGAGAAAGGATTGCACAGGAAAATGAGCCGACTGAAGAAAACGTTTGTGTAAGGAATGACAGCCAACAAGTGACCACACGCTCAGGACGCATTATTCGAAAACCTGCACGCTACAATGAATAAACAATTCACCCTCCCCCATGTGGCCATTTAAAACCCTGTCCCTATCCCTTCCCCCTTAGAGGAAAACAAAATAAACAGACACCCTCCCCAACGGGGGGGAGATGTTGCGTATAGCTAAACCCACACCTGCCCTTTCTATGAACTCTCCGAAAAAGAAGGAAGACTGTCTGTATGAAAAAACATGGCGCTCAATAAAGCTGCTATTACATCCTAACTCTGTATCGTCTTCACTCTGATATTAACCCGTGGACGTAACACATATTTACCTCCTAGTAATAGAGTTAATTCCTCCGAAGATGTATTAGACATACTACAGTCAGTAAAACCAAAAAACGAACTCCTATCGTCACTTGACGTTGAAACCCGTTTTACTAATGTGTAGTACTTACCAACAAAACAAACGCCCATGTGTTTGTGCCTTGTGTAGGCATGCGCGACAACAAAACTTGGGTTTTTATAAGCGGAAGTCTCGAGGTCGTCAGGAATCACCGGGCGCATGCGCAAGAGGAGGGATTGAGAGAGTGGTATAAAAGCAGGTCAAGTGAGAAGGTTGTTGTTGTTGTCATTGGACGTTACAGTGACGCATGCGTTAGCAGTTGATTAAGAAGTTGTTTTTTTTGTGTCAAGTCGTGCACCTCGATGAAGGTGAAGGTCATATAAGTTGTGCACCTCGGTGAAGGTGAAGGTCATAAGCTATTTCGGCGATTTCGTTTTGTCTCTTTTCCTGGACAACTATGGCTGGGGCAAAGTTTGATTTAAAACTGATACCCGAATTCGACGGATCCACTTCTGTTGTCGACTGGGTCGAAAGGGTTGAGCTGACCTGCAACCTCTGTGAAGTAAAGGGGGTGCATACCGTGATTCCCCTGAGATTGGCTGGAGGCGCCCTGAGTGTGTATCAGCAACTTAGTGCCGTGGAGAAGGCTGATGTTACCTCTATAAAAAATGCTTTAGAGCATCAAAGTAACCACAATAGGTGGCAATACACAAGCTTGCTGTGGAGCCGGAACTGTCAAAGTCCGCACAGCCTCTGGTGTGGCTGCAGACATTAATGTGCTGGTGATGCGAGGGGATTTGCTGGGATTCGATGATATGATGCTATTAAGGCACTGGGGGGGGGGGGGGAGTTGTTATCGGAAAAGATAGGACTGTGCGGTTTTTGGAAACCCCAGTGTGTGCTGCAGTTCACATTGATCAGCCTGATTTTAAGGTGGACTACAACCATCACCAAAAAGCATGGACTGCATCGTGGAAGTGAACAGAAGGAAGTGCGCCAACCGAACTCAAGAATAGCATTGCAGAGTACTTGATACCCGACAAGGTCCGTAATGAATACGAGAAGAAGCTTGAGGTATGGATCCAGGATGGATGGCTGATCCCCTACCCCAACAAGCTGGGACCACCCAAGGCTCTGATTCCCTTAATGGCGGTAGTCCAGCATAACAAATCAGAAGTTTGTCCGGTGCTGGACTATCGTGAACTCTATAGATACATTGAGACGTACACTGCCGATGCTGACGTGTACACCAGCAAGCTGAGAGAATGGCGCCAGAAGGGCTCGAATGTGTCTATAGTAGACTTGTGGAAGGCTTATTTGCAGGTGCGAGTGGATGAGACATTGTGGCCGTTCCAGACAGTGTGTTTCCGGGGTCAGAGATACTGCCTTACTTGACTTGGCTTTGGGCTGAATGTGGCACCGCAAATCATGAAGACCATTGTAAATGCAGTGTTGTCCATGGAAAAGACCACTGAGGATGCAACATCGGCCTATATTGACGATGTGTACGTCAATGAAGATATACAATCTGTGTCGCACGTCAGAGAAAAGTTAGCTCAATTCGGGTTGGAGTACAAGGATCACGAAGGTCTGAGGGATGGTGCACGGGTATTAGGATTGGACGGTACCTTACGATGGAGGCGTGGCAGTGAGATTTCAAACATCCCTGATGTTATTACGCGGTGGACTATTTTTTCCTTGTGTGGGAAACTTATTGGTCACTTACCAGCGTGCGACTGGCTCCGAGCAGCTGTGGGTATCATCAAACGCAGGGCAAGTTTAGTAACTACAGGTTGGGATGATGTATCTGATGATGCTCTTCTAGCTCTGATGACGACGGAAACTCTAGAGAGAGTTGACAACGAGGACCCTGCCCGTGGAGAATGTGTGGGCTGACACTAGTTCTTTGGCATCGGGAGTGTTATTGGAGCAACATGGAAACGTAATTGAAGACGCGTGCTGGCTGCGACCCGTGAATGATGCTCAACACATCAACCTGGTGGAACTGGATGCTGTTGTGAAGGGTTAAAATCTGGCACTGCAATGGCAGTCAAAGAAGTTGCACTTGTACACGGATTCTCTCTGCGTCTACCATTGGGTGTCTGACAATCTTTCGGGACGAACGAGAGTCCGCACTAAGGCAGCCAGTGAGATGTTAATCCGGTGGAGGCTAAACACCCTGAAGAGTCTGGTATCGGAGTATGACCTGTCGGTGAGTGTAACGCTTGTGGCATCACACTGTAATCGTGCAGACCAACTAACCCGTGTGCCTCACAAATGGTATGAAGCTGTGAAGAAAGGCGTGGAGTTCACTGCTCGATCTTGCGCAAGTTGGCGCGATTAGCTCATGCCAAATACAAAGAATTCATGTGCAAAGTGGACATCCAGGTATCAAAAGAACTCTGTATTTTGTGAGGTGTGTGGACCCAGCAGTGACAAGGGCAGATGTCAGGTAGATCATCAAGCACTGTGAGGCATGCCAGTCTATCGATCCTGCACCTGAGCAATGGCAGAAGGGGCGATTAGAAGTTGAGCATCTGTGGCAATGAGTAGCGATGGATATTACCCATTACAGTGGTAAGCCCTTTCTAACCCTTATCGACTGTGGACCCACTCGTTTTGTTGTGTGGCGGCAAATGACCAGGCAGGACTCAGTGAATGTTGTCCGCCAACTGTCATCTATCTTTTCTGAACGAGGTGCGCCGGAAGAGATATTGACGAATAACGATGCTGCTTTTTGTAGCCACCAAGTTCAGTAGTTGTTGAATGAGTGGGGTGTCCGACTATGACTGCGATGTGCTCATGTGCCATCAGGGAATGGCATTGCTGAGAGGAGCCATCGCAGCATCAAGAGAATTGCTGCCAGAAAGCAATGCACCATTACGGAGACCACGTATTGGTATAACATCACACCAAAGGATGGGAAGACATGAACAACAGCACCGGCCAATCCCATACACACATACCGTGTTAGGATAAAGGGTATTGACACTGTCCAGCTAATCGATGAGGAGAGTCATGACAAATACAAGGTAGGGGATCCAGTTTGGGTAAGACCCCCTGGAAACCGGTGCACCACCAAGTTCAAGCAAGGACGAATATCTGGAGTGGTCAGCCAGCAGTCGGTCCTTGTTGATGGAACCCCACACCATATGCGCGATCTTCGCCCAGCTAGTGAAGTACATCCCACAACTACAGAGAGCGATGAATCATCAGATGATGAGCTGCTGATAAGTGAGGTCACCGAGCAAGAGAGTGGTAGTTGTAATTTGTCTGATCAGGCAGGATCAGAACCAGAACCACACCCAGAACCAGAACCAGAACCTGAATCCGAGATTGTAAATACCACCCTTCGCAGAAGCCAGCAAACTAAGAGGCCACCCCCGGAGTGCACTCTATGTGATCATCAGATCAGGGGGGAGTGTAGTACTTACCAACAAAACAAACGCCCACGTGTTTGTGCCTTGTGTAGGCATGCGGGACAACAAAACTTGGGTTTTTATAAGCGGAAGTCTTGAGGTTGTCAGGAATCACCGGGCGTATGCGCAAGAGGAAGGATTGAGAGAGTGGTATAAAAGCAGGTCGAGTGAGAAGGTTGTTGTTGTTGTCATTGGACGTTACAGTGACGCATGCATTAGCAGTTGATTAAGAAGTTATTTTTTTTTGTGTCAAGTCGTGCACCTCGGTGAAGGTGAAGGTCATATAATGTCCCTGTACAAGAAACTATAGAAATAATAATTAGCAATATATACACTCTTCCCGCACTTCAAATTAACTCCGGTACACTACGAAAACTATTGATTTCTTGTACCACAGAAGTCCCCTTCTACGGCCCCAATGGCAACCTTTATACCCAAGTTAACAGTGTTTCAATGTGTTCTGTTCTAGGCCCGTTGTTTTCCGAATTCTACATGACCAACCTAGAAACCAAAGTTTTCAGTATAATAGAAAAAAAACATCTATCTACGTCAGGTACATAGATGATACGCTTTTATGTGGTTTGAGTTGTCCCCCTTTGCAAATTGGCTGTTTGGAGAAATGGAAAACTAGATGGCTCTGTGTGGTTTGAGTTGTCCCCCTTTGCAAATTGGCTGTTTGGAGAAATGGAAAACTAGATGGCTCTGGTTGATAGTCAATTTGCATAAGTGGAGAAATGGGCAGCATATAAACGGTACTTTTTTTTTTAGCAGGGGTGAAGAGCGCAGAGAGTGAAACGACGGTTGGAAGAAGTGATGGCGAATTCTTTTTGTGACGGTGAATTATTTTTGGACGTTGAAGAGCTCGACCTTTTGGAAGGAAGAGCTGTGTCTTATATATATTTTTTTTTTTAATTTCTTTTTTTTTTCTACTTCACTACAAGCTATTTCGGCGGGAACTATGGAAGCAAAGAGGATCAACAATGAAATGCTTAAGACGTTCTCTGGAGAGGGAGATGTTATAACCTGGCTGACCAAGGTTAAACTTGTCGCTAAGTTGCGGGACATCGCGGATGTAGCCAGCTTGATATCACTGTATCTTGATGGTGATGCTCTGGCCCTATATCTGGAGATGCGGGAGGAGGATCGAATGTCTGTTGACGCCATTGAGGAAAAGTTGAAGGAAGCATTTACCAAAGGACCGTTTGTGGCATATGGCAAACTAAGCCGTATGGTGTGGACCGGAGAGCCTGTCGATGTTTACGCCAACAATGTCAGGAGGTTGACGGGACTAGCAGGATTTAATGGAGGAGGCCGTCGACAGATGGTTAAGATGGCCTTTATCAATGGCTTCCCAGACCATATTTCTATAGCTCTGCAGCAACTGCCCGGTGTAAATACTATGGAGGTGGCGGAGTTGATTACACAGGCTAGGGTGCTGGCCAGGAAAAAAGAGAGTGAGCAGGGAATCGTAGCTGTCGCTCAACAAAGCAAACTGCAGCAGGAAATTGTGAAGGACGAAAAGCAGAGAGGACTGTGGCAGAGACCCAGGTTCTCTGGCAGATGCTACCGATGCCAAGGCCCCCATATGGCGAGGGAGTGCAGGGAGCCAAAGCCAGAAGTCACATGTTACTGCTGTGGGGAAGTCGGCCACATCAGCAGATTCTGTTCTGAGGGAAACGAACAGGAGGAAAGCCACTGCGCCGGTGGCTACCCCACTTATGCGATTCAGAGTATGTCACCACAAGTAGAGGTGACCCTAAATGGACGAAGTGCAAAAGCCCTTGTCGACACGTGCTGTACTTCAACAATTGTCACCAAAGACATGGTTGACACATGCAATGGAACCAGCAGCATTACGGCAGTTGACGGCAGAGAGGTGAAGTGCAATGGCACAAGTATCGTTCGGTTGATGGTACGTGGGATGTCACTAACAATCCAGGCGATTGTTATTAACAAAATTGTCACAGGTGGACGCAATTGCTTGATTAGGGGGCGTTACGGTATATAGGAACTCCGTGAGATTTGGAGGACATCAAGGGGCTGCAGGTGTGCAATTCGAAAAAGGTGTCACAGGAACGGCCGAGTTAGACAAAAGTTGCACGATAGAGGACCAAGATTTCTCTGCACACTTTGATGGTGAGAAATGGACAGTCAAGTGGGCATGGAAGGGAGAACCTCCCATACTGAACAACAGAGTGGAATGCTACGAGCATACGTTGCGAGGAGGCACAAGAGTTGAATTTGAGAAGGAGGTGGACCGATGGATCTCAGAGGGAATTTTAAGACCATGGACGGAGAAGGTGGAAGGTGTGCTGCCGTTAATGGCGGTTGTTCAGCCCACAAAACAAAAAGTTCGGCCAGTACTGGACTTCAGGGAGCTGAACGTACACGTTGCGTGTCACACGGGAGGCGATGTGATGGACGTGTGCGGAGAGACCATGCGAGAGTGGAGGCAGATTCAGAAGGCTGCGACGATTGTGGATTTAAAATCTGCATACTTACAGATCCACATTTCACAGGAATTCTGGAAATACCAGCTGGTCAGATACAAGGGCCAAACGTACTGCCTAACTAGGTTGAGTTTTGGCCTGAATTCTGCACCAAAAATCATGGTAGCGATCCTCAAAACAATGCTAAGCAAGAGGACGCAGTCAGAAGAGCCACCAGTTCCTACATTGATGATATTTTGGTGGATGAGACGGTAACAACTGCAGAGGACGTAGTAAAACACCTCAACAGCTTTGGGCTAATTGCAAAATGCCCGGAATCGTTGGAGGGAGGAGTTGTGTTAGGGCTCCAACTAAGAAAGGACCAGATAGGACGGTTAGTGTTCCGGAGGGGAAATGAGATCCCGGAGGTGTCGGAAAAATTGAGCAGGCGAGAACTCTTCTCAATATGCGGAAGACTGGATGACAGGATGGCTACGGACTGCATGTAGTTATATCAAAAGGCTAGCTAGTGGAGCGAAGTGGGAGGATGGAGTTGATAAAGAGACTGTGGACATTATGAGAGAGATTATTGAAGAGGTGAAGAGGGAGGATCCAGTGAGAGGTGTTTGGCATGTACCCAACAGTGCAGAAGGTGTTGTGTGGTGTGATGCAAGCTGTATAGCAGTGGAGGTCACCTTGGAGATAGGTGGTGTTACTGCAGAAGATGCTGCTTGGTTGCAGAAGAAGGACGATGTGGCTCACATAAATGTGGCGGAACTGGATGCGGTTATGAAGGGCATCAACTTAGCCTTGAAATGGGGGCTACAGAATGTTGCGGTGAGGACCGACTCAGCCACTGTGTTCTCTTGGATCCAGTCCAAAGCTACAGGAGAAAGGAGGGTGAAGACGAAAGGCGCTGCCGAGATGCTAGTAAAGCGTCGATTGATGATGTTAAGGGAGCTGATTAGGGAATTTGATCTTCAACTTAGGGTCACTATCGCTCCTTCAGCGAAGAACAGAGCAGATGTGATGACAAGGGTGCGGAAGACCTGGCTAAAGGCGCCGAAAGAGGCGGCTGTTGCAATATGTTGTTTGAATGAAGACACGCTGAAGGATTTGCATGACATGCACCATTTTGGAGTGGATAGAACCTTGTTCTTGGCCAGGAAGGTGGACCCCAGAATCACAAAGGATGCCGTTAGGACAGTGGTTGAGAGATGCAGCCGGTGTCAATCAATCGACCCTGTGCCGAGTAGACACGAAGCTGGTGAGGTTCAGGTGGCAGAGAACTGGATCAGGTTGGCGATAAACGTAACACACTATCGACAGAGGCCGTATCTGTCAATGGTCGACTGTGGACCAGGAAGAGTAGCCATTTGGAGGGAAATCAAAGCGGAAAATGCAGGTGAAATTGCAAAGGTCTTGGAAGAGGTGTTTTTGGAGAGGGGTCCAGTGACGGAAGTGCTAATGGACAATGGAACTGCCTTTCGCTCAGCTGCCATGGAGCATGTGTTGAATAAGTGGGGAGTGCGGCGCTATTTCAGGGCTGCATATAGACCAGGCGGAAACGGAATTGTGGAGCGGCATCACAGGACCATTAAGGCTATAGCTGAAAGGGGCCAGATTTCGCCGCCAGAAGCTGTCTTCTGGTATAATATGGCTCCAAAGTCAGGGCAAAAAGTGGAGTCAGTACCACAGAGGGCAGTCTTCAAGTACGAGTGGCGGCATCCCCGAACTGCACAGGTACCCGCGGAGGAAGGCAAGAAGCGAGCGACTGTACGAGTGGGAGAGGAAGTGTGGATCAAACCACCTGATGCTCGCTGTACCACACGCTGGGGGAGAGGCATTGTGACAAGTGTCCAGTCCCCGAACAATGTATCTATCAATGGCATCCCTCGACACATCCTTGATGTACGGCCAGTAGTGGTGTCATCAGAGGAAGACAGCGACGTCTGGAGGTCCGGACTGGTATTCTGGACGTAGTGTGGTTCAAAGGGTGCTCACTGGGTATGGAATGGTCAGCTGGGCGTCAGGGCGATCCGGAACGAAGGATGAACACTGAGAGCTCGGGGGGGGGGGTCAGTGTTAAAGGAACAGACAACACTGGGAACAGAGGGATCAGTGTTCTGAACAGCCGACACTGAGAACGGAGGGATCAATGTCTAGGAACGGACGACCGGTAGGGAGCCAGATTGCGAATCAGAGGAACAACGTGCGAGTGAGGTAGCGAGCCAGAGGTGCAAGCGAGGTAGCAGACGGGAGACGCAGGTGCAGTGCAGGAAGCTGAGGCTGCAGGCAGGAGATGCAGGTGAAGTGCAGGAAGCTGAGGCTGCAGGCAGGAGATGCAGGAAGCTGGATGCTGTAGGCAGGAGATGCAGGAAGCTGGATGCTGCAGGCAGGAGATGCAGGAAGCTGGAGGCAGGAGGTGCTAACAGAGTAAACAAAGTGGTAGGTATTTCGTAGGAACCTAGCCCTGAAAAGGGGCTCTTTGAATTACTGCTGTAGCTGCATCGGCGCTGGTTCTGGAGTGGTTATGAGGAGGGCTAACAGAGTAAACAAAGTGGTAGGTCTTTCGTAGGAACCTAGCCCTGAAAAGGGCTCTTTGAATTACTGCTGTTGCTGCTTCGGCACTGGTTCTGGTTCTGGGGTGTTTCTTGACCGCTGCTGCTACCGCATGAGATCCTTCAGCTAGTGAGTGGATCTCCAATTCAGGGGACTCGTAGCCCCCTAGCCGGATTGGTTTATTTAGTGTTCTGCCCTGGACCTGGCATTATCTACTGCCAGGCCTTATTTGGGGTCCAGAGACAGTTAGGCATGAAGCCCGTAGGGGGAAGTGGGGGTCGAGGGTCATTCTAATCTAAAGCTAGGTCTTTGAAGACTTTATTAAATTCCCTACGCTAAGACACTATTTTTTATAATATCATTCTTACCATGGAGTTTATCTACTTAAAAATCTCCCCAGCGTATGAGTTGGCATTTTAAACTGAAAGAAATAAATATTTTTATTCACAAAACAAAATCATATGTACAAACAAAAGCAGGAAAAATTGTAAAACTAAAATACTAAGATGAGGGATGAGATGATGGGGAGGGGGGCAAACTAAGATACACCCAGAAAGAAAGAAAAAGAAAACAAATGAACAAAATGCCTATGGGGGCGGGTTAGTAAGGGATCCCCCCAACCTATTTCTAAATATGGAGCGCCCACTGTCTTCCAGTCCCGAAGGTCGGAAGCAAGCAGGTCGTTCCCTAGTGGGAAATGGGGGACCTAGGGACGATATTTGAAAAATAAATTAGATAGGGATGGGTAACATAGGGACTGGACGGCGCCTTCCAAGATAAATGTACGTATAGGGACGACAGACCGGGGGCAAAACAAAGGGTGGACTGGGCATCTTTGGAAGCTCTCCTATTGCCGATAAAATATTATCAGGGACGGGATCAACTTTCATACTTGCCCTAGTCTAGCATCTAATAAAGAATTTTCCACTCATAGTGGTTAGGACCTAACTATCCCTACTCTGTTACTTTGTTCGGGGCTGGGTTCCGTAGAACCTTAGCACCACCTGACAAATACTACTAGGGTGGGAAAACAAACTTAAATCTAGCGCCTCGTCGGATGCACAAACTAGTGTTGTGCACCCATCTCCTATCAAAGTTTATGCGGTGCAATCTTTTCCAATCGCATCTGATCTTTACTTTAAGTTGATGTTTGAAGCGGCCAACCAGATCCCGATCCGAAACAGTTTGCTCCTCATAGACAATGTCAAGACGTGAAACCCACGTCACTAATCTAGCTACTGCTAGGATCGCTAGAAACACCAATCATCTCTCCCCAGTAAACGGCGGATCCATGTTGTCGACGACATACGCCAAATCAAGTGGCACCAACCGCTCGGGGTCGATGCGAGCCGTTACCCTTCCGACGTACTCCCAGAGCCTCCGAACTCCGCTGCAAAGAAAAAAGGCATGATCCCTCGTTTCATCTTCGTCCTCCTCGCAGCGGGGGCAGAAGGGAACGTATTCATCCCCTCTGCAGTCCAAGTATGCCAAAAAGTGGCAGCGCATTTCGGACTAGCCTCCATGTGATGGAAAACTCTGAATCATTTATGAAGCTACTGGCTGGCGCCCAATTCCACTGAGAGAGGACCTCCTCCCTCGACATGTGCAGCCACTCGACCAGCGGATCTTTTGCGGTCCCCACCACTAAATCCCGATATAGCCTCCTCCTCGGCCGTGCAAGGTCACTCGACCTTGGCAATGCCCTAAGGGCGGCTCGGCATTTGGAGAGGAACCGCCGTTCCCCCACCGGTCTTCTGCGACCTTCAGCGGCAGGGGAGGGTATGAGCTGTGGAAAAGCTTGCTCCACAACTGGTACCCAGTGCAATTCCTCAAGCAGTGTCCGACTCAGGAACGCCAATCTTTCGGCATGCTTATGACTTAACAAGTCAGGTATTCCCAAGCCTCCATCACTGAGTTTCTATGTACAGACCCGTCTACGGACATACGGCTTTCCCCCTTTCCAGAGGAGTCTGAAAAGGAGTCGCTCGAAAGCCTTACAGCGGTCCGCAGGCAGAGGAAGTACTGATGTGCGGTAAAGGATCAACGGAAAGACGTAAGTTTGGCACGCCTCCGCACGACCCTTCAGGGACAAACCCCTGCGAATCCAAGTCCCCACTGACGATTCGACCTTTGTCTGTACCTCCGACCAATTTTTGTCCAGCTGGAGCCCAGGCCCGAACCAGATTCCAAGAATCTTTACCGGGCCATCCGTCCAGCCGAACTCACCTGGAAGCGAGTTTACCCCGGTCCAAGTGCCCAACCGCAGGCCAACGGACTTGCTGCGATTGACTATGGCCCCTGTGACACTTTCATACTCATCGACCGCCTCTATCACCGCTTTAATATCAATCCTTTGCCCTACATAAACGGTGACATCATCAGCGTACGCGGAAACCCTGGCGAACTTGCCGCCAGGTAGAGCTATGCCGCGCAGGACTGGTCTCATCGTCTCGTCCCTTAACTTGCGAAGGAAGGGCTCCAACGCCAGGACATAAAGCAGAGGCGACAGCGGACACCCCTGGCGCACCGACCGAGAGACCCCAAAGGACTCCGACAAACTACCATTTACTTGTACCGCTACCGTGGGATCACGATACAAAACGGAAATCCACTTGCGGAAGTCCGGACCAAAACCGGCGGTCTCCAAAACAGATTCCAAGAAACCATGGTCGACCCTATCGAACGCTTTGGACTGATCTAAATTGATCAGCGCGGCTCCTGTGTCGTCTTCTAACCCCTCTATAATCGTGCACACCAAGTGCAAGTTGTCTTTAATCGTTCTCCCCTTCACAGAACAAGTCTGATCCGGTTCGACCAAATCACCGATGACAACCTGCAGTCGGTTTGCAAGAACGCGGGCCAAAATCTTCAACTCTGTGTTTAGCAAAGTGATGGGCCTGTAATCATCTAAGTCCTCCCCACCATGCCGCTCTTTCTTCTTCAGTAGTGTGACGACTCCTTTGGTTACCTGCCCAGGGATGGATCCCTGGGAAAACCAGTGGTTAAACACACCCTTCAGAAGAGGAACAAATATGGGCGACAGCCTCAAATACAATTCGTAGGGCAGACCATCGAGCCCTGGAGATCTGTTCCGGCCAACCTGCTTCAACGCAGTAATGACTTCACGCTCTGTAACCACCCCATCACAGCTAGCTGCTCGGTCCGCAGTAAGGCGGGGCGAGCCGGCTAAATAGCTGCCAAACTCCTGGCCGCGGAGTCTGGGTAGTTGGGTAAAGCGTTCCTCCAAATGTTGACGAAACCCATTGCAAATTTCTCGAGTCAATACGAGGGTATGTCCTTCCAGGTTTTTCACCTTCCGAATGTACCCGTCCGAGCCACGTCTTAAGGCAGCCTTATGCTCAACAGCGTCAACGTTCACGGCTTCGTTCGAGACTCTTTTTAACCTAGCCCTAACTACTTGACCTTCGTAACGCTCGCTAGCCAAGCGCTGGAGGTCCCCCTTAACTACGTCTATTTCTAGGGGATCCCCACCAGCCACCGCCCGGTCAATCTATCATCTAGCTGCCTTTTGGTTTGTGCCCTAGTTAACGCGAGGCGTTGGCTATATTGGACACAAAAGAGCCTAATGGTAGCCTTAAGTCTAACCCACCAGCTACTCCCAGTAACCGCCCCCACTAACTCCCGCTGAATTAGTGTTGTCAGCTGCTCCCGAAAGTCGTTCATCTCCAGTAAGGAGGCGTTCAACTTCCAGTAGCCAGCCAACCTAGGCCTATTACCTAATCTCAAATGGGCCATTACTAATTTATGGTCCGAATGACCTAGCCAGTGGAACGTGGGACAAGATAAGAAATCTATGTCGCCTCTTCTAACTAACATCCTGTCCAAGTAGGTACTTGAACAGGAGGCCACACTACTTTGCCACGTCCACATCTCCCTCCCCGGGTGATCCAGACGGAACCTGTTCACAAGATCGCACGAGACCATCAGGTCAGACAGGCTGCTTTCACACCGATCCGATCCTCTATTCCTCCCGACCTTATCTATCTTGGGGTCCAGGATGGCATTCCAGTCCCCCATTAAAACTACTCGCTCCGGACCCGCCGAAAGGAACACCTCCACCTGCCGAAAAAAGGAAACCCTCTCCCCAGCGAAATTGGGCGCGTAAACTGCCAAAATCCAGAACTTACTGCTTTTAACGGCAACATCGACCACGACCAGCCTTCCATGAGCGCACGCGTGAACTACAGTAACCGCCGCACCTAGGGTGCGACTCACTAACACAGAAACCCCATGGCTATTGGAATTGCCATATGCTGAATAAACGTCAAAGTCGCCCACCAGCACACTGCAATCCCCGGGCCAAACAAAGTGGGTCTCCTGAATTGTAGCTATATCTACCTCCAGGGGCACGAGATCCCTCAGCACGCGAGCAGCCTTGCTTCGAGATCTCATGCCCCTCGCATTTAAACTAGTTAGGTTTAAGGTTGTTGCCATGATTCCCTAACTAGAAATATTCGTCGAAAGCGGGTCTAAAATCCTCGGATGTTAGAACGCCGAAGGACTGACCGATGCTGCCAGTTAGCAACTCTGTTGTGAACTGACCTCCTCGGACCAGTCCCCCCACGTCTAAGGGAAAGGTTATTTTAAGGGCTCTATAAAGGAATGGGTGAACATAAATGGGGACCCTCCCTTCGCATTTCACAGCTATTTGCATTAACGACGGGTGTTCTTCGTCTACAATTTTCAGCCCCGGAAAAGCAAGTCTAGCTTCGGCAACCATCCTCCATAGCGCCTTTACTCTGGCCCCCTTTTCCTTTCTCAAGAATGTGATGAGCATCGGTGCCTCACGGAAGTTGGTTGGCTTCTCCACCTCCTTTCAATCCACCTCGGTGAGCTTTTCCAGTTTCCTCACATTCTTTTTCTGACCTGCGCTGAGGTCCACCATCCCTGGCCTACATCCACCTCGCATATCCTCTCCCGGGGTAAGAAGGGGCGTTTCCGTGTCCGCTTGGTCCGGACCGGGGCTACCGGGGTGGTGGTGGTGTTGATCGTCTCTTTTTCTTCTCTGCTTTCTTCGGCTTCCATGTCCTCCGAAGACCCGGCTTCTATGTCTTCGGAAGTCCTGGCTTCAGAGGCCTCCTCGTTGGTAATAGGAGTAGTAGTAGGGGGAGGGGTGTTCTGCTCACCCATGGGGTCTGACGGTTGGGCAGTGTTTTCTTGGTCTTCTTGGTCTTCCTTAACCTTCTTGCTCGTGGCTGTCGGGCTTCTATCTTCCGTCTTCTTCTCCTCTTCCTCTTCTTCTGATTCGGGGGCCAACTTCCTTTTTACTCCCTACTTTTCTTCCTTTGTATTCTGGTCCTTTGGCCACTGTCTTTTGTTTTCCATTTTTGGTCACAGTACTCCAGCTGTTGGATGTCTCCGCTGTTGGTGTGACTCCTTTTTCTGCCACTTTCACCGGGGGCACCGCTGTCGGCGGGGGTACTGGATCTTTCTTCGGGCAAAATTTTTCCATGTGACCTGGCATCCTGCAGCTCCAGCAGTGTGGCCTTCTGCCCTCGACGATTATGGACATTGTCCATTTCTCCCACGTTAGTTGGGCTGGGATTGCGTCGAAGCCTGCTCTATTGACTCTCATTTTCAGCCTATAGTCACCGGTCATGATGTTCTTGGGGCCGCGTGCTGCATTCACTGCTTCCACATCTCCATATTGCGACAAAATGGCTCCGACTTGCCCTTCCTCAAAACACCATGGGACTCCCAATATGGTCACCGTCGTCCGTCTCTTCTCCAGGTATTCCGGTTTGCAACGGACCTCCTTCCATACAGTGTCACTTTTGGATACCTTGATGGCGTCTTCTTCTGTGGGTAGCAGAACATCCCACATTGCGTAGCTTCTACGCACTATGTACGTTGCTGGAATGTTCGACTCAACCAGCAGGCTTATCATCTTGGCCTTTCTGCCTTTCGTCAAAGGTTACCAGGGATACAATTCTTCTCCTGAGGCTTTTGAGCTTCCCGGGGACTGGCTAGATCTCATTGCTGTCTGTCAAGAACCGGTACTTCTCTTGGAAGAGTCTTCGGTATGCCTCCGGGCTTCTCTGCTCCTTCGGGCCCCAGGTCTTCTCCGGGCTTGCTTCTGGGTTTTTCTCCGGACTCCGCTGCTTCGGTCCCCAGCTACTTCCTGCTTCCGGGTTCTTTTCTGGGCTTCGCTGCTGAGGTCCCCAGTGACTCGTCTTTTCTGGCCTTGCTTCTGGGCCTTTTCCAGGATTCTGCTTCTTCTCCTCGTGGGTTGCAGGTTGCCGTGCTGCCTCAAACTCGAGGGAATGCCATCTCCTTAGTGCTGGCTCCTTCTTTTTTGGGCTGTTATTCGCAGATCTGACTGCTCTGCTTGCTCCTTCCGCGAACGGGTGCGATTTGCTGATCGGCCTTTGTGGTACGGTCCAGCCTATCCTATTCGCTCTTTTTATTCTCTCTTCCCGTGTTTTTGGTTCTTCTCGCGGTTTTCCCCCGACAACTACCCATGGGTTGAGGGAGTCTAGGTCGTTCTTCTCCCTTGGCTTAGTGCCCCCGGACTTAGAGGATCCCGTCTTATCTTTGCCCTCCACTACGTATATTGGAGATGAGGGTGAGTACCCTGCGGTAAACGACTCTATCTCAACCCTGAACGCTGTAGGCGACAATGGGATTTCACTGGGTGTGGCATCCCCCGACAACGACGGCACTGAGACTCCACCGGGTGTGGTATCTCTCGACAACGACGGCACTGTGGTTCCACCGGGCGTGGCATCCCCCGACAACGGCACTGGAACGTCACCGAATGTGACGCTTCCCCTTCTCGTCACTGGAACGTCACTGGATGTTACGCTCCCCCTTCTCGTCACTGGAGCGTCACCGGATGTGACGCTCCCCCTTCTCGTCACTGGAACGTCACCGGATGTGACGCTCCCCCTTCTCGTCACTGGAGTGTCACCGGCTGTGATACTCCCCCTTCTCGTAGTTCCTACACCAGGAGCGTCCTCCATGGTGACAGAGGCAGAGGGCTGCCTCCTCTAGTGTTGGCTCAGAATCCTTTCCAGACCCGCCGATTCAGAAGCCGGGGGGCCTTCCCCTAAAGAGGCACATCAGCCGTCCCCAGTCCTGCCAGCTGCTTAAGTCGGATCAGACCCTGAGCGGAAAAAAAAAGACCCTTAACTTGTCCAAAATGGTCAAGAGGGTGAACATCCTGCCTTGCCGGTCTTCAGAAAAGTCAAGTGATGAACAGTGTTACACTTTGAGATATTAAATCTTTTATTCATGGTAAAAAATACAGTCAAAATCAACGATGAACAAAAAACTTAGGCACATGGCCAACTCAAAAGGGGGGATTTTGGGGGTCGTTGGTCATCCTTGTCACTCCAGAACTAAACAAAGTCAAAAGTTTCTCCCAGCTAGTATCTTCTTTCACCATAATACCGCATTCACCCTTTTAAAACATTTTTTATTGACGTGTAAAAACAAAAAAGATAACAAAATGGTACAATAATTCATTTGTGTCGAGGGCGGGGGGGGGTAGAAAAAACAAAAAGTGATTAGCAGGACCCAACCCCGTCTAGTTGATAGACTGCCCGTTCCACTAGGTTTGTAAAAGGAACCTAGCTTTTGCGGGTCAGTATGCCCTCTAGATGGGGGTGAATGGAGAAGAGAAATTTTTGTGGGTAAGGGATGGAGGTTAGTTTGTATTTCTTTTTCTCCAAGATGGGTAGAATTTAGAGGAAGGGGTGAAAACATCTCTCCCAAGATGCCAATCAAGGGTGGGGGGGTGGGGGGTACGCGTGGCACCCGAAGGCGGATTGGTATTTTTTTGGCTGAGAGGGGCTTTCTTTGTCGAGACAGGGTGTTACAAGTGACGTCGCTCTCGGAAAATGAATAAATGAAGGTCATTCATTCCAGACGAAATTTTTACAAATCAAACTTAGTTTAGAAGTTTGAGAGTTGTATTTAAATTCATTCCATCTGAAACAAAAAGACAATCATTTAGCTATTAATCGTAAAAGATTAATTTTATGTGTATTTCCTTTCACAGCAAGGATGTGGGGGAAAGGAGACATAAGTAGGTCAGCTGGCCTTGCCTTTTAGGTGAGGCTATTCGTCCATTCTCCTCTCTTTTCTTCAGTCACTCATGCTAGAAATGACGCGTGCTTAAAAACGGTGGAGTGGGGGAAGGTAGTTTTTCTTGCCCTCACGACAATATAACAACATCATTAAAAAAAAAAAAAGAATGGTAAACAGACGATTACAAAAAAAAAATCACTTACCCGAGGAAGCACATTAATAATAAAAATAAATTTTTTTTTAAAAAAGTGGAGAATTTCATGGCCTTGAAATCAGTAAACCACTCGTGGATTCACGGAACATTTTAAAGGATGATATCATCCTTACTATTGAAATGTTGGAAGAAGGTGAAGGACCGACTAAGAAGACTTGCCAGGAAGAATTAGCCATTATCAAGGATATACAATTAGAGGTTCATACCTTAAATAACAAAATTAAGGGACTATGCATCAAGGCAGAGCTTGATTTGAAGGAGTGTGGCTTCGTGGAAGAACAGAAGAAGGAAATTAGATTTCGGACTAGCTCCAATGACCGCGTGTCTCTGTCATAGAAAGCTCTGTTATAGAACCCGCCCCGCCGGAAAAATCTGAAGCTGGCCAAGTTCTTCTGTTGTCGATCCCTAAGTTGTAGTGCGGCGCACTACTAGTGCGCTACCTTCAGTTGAGTCAACCCCTCTAAGTTTGAATTTAAGAATTTTCTCTCTCAATTTAAAAATTGCACCGATTCCATTAAGTCTGGTAAGACCAAACTGGCCCTTCTAAAAGGATATTTGAGCGAGTATGCCCTACAGCTGGTCTCTCATCTAACATTAGAAGATGAAAATTACGGTGTGGCTGTGGACTTGCTAACCAACGAGTTCTTAGATGTCCCCTTCATCATAAACGAAATCTTCAAACAAATCATTTCTGCTTCTCCTCTTTATGAGCCCGATTTTGTGTCTGTGAAGCAATACCTTGCTGAAGTGAGAGTAGATTTGTCGGAGTTAAAAACCTCATATCGGATCGATTTTTTTTTAAGAAAAGTCTCCTGGATTTATATTGGTCAGTCATATCATGCGTGAAAAATTACCAGCGATTTTGAGAAGGGAAATTAGTCACCGAGTGGGATCAAATTACCCTACTATGTCACAAATTTTTGACAACTACAGTGAGGCCATTCGTGCTCTTTCAAGGAATAAAAAACAATTTCGGTCATCAGAAACACATTTTAAAAAAGACCGGGGACAGAGTCCACGAAAAGAAGAATAATGATGCTGCTGCCTTGCAGAATTTTGTAACAAGCTCTCCCAAGACTTACTGCAAACTCTGTACTGTACGTGGCTACACCATGTCGGGTTGCACTAAATTTTCTTCCTATGTAGACAATTGAGATTATGTACAGTGTGTTCCAGTTTTAAACATAAAAGTGAAAACTACCCTGAACTCCAGACCAAATCACCTCTCTCATGTAAATTATGTTCCTCTAAGGCGCATATTGCTCCATTGTGTGACGGTACCAAAAAGGTAATTTCCCTATTTTCGCACATGCTTGAAAATGATATTCTACTGCCTATTGTTACTATTTCCTTGAAATACTGCAACCAGAGGACGACTATTAACTGCCTTTTGGATACAGGAAGCCAGCGTTCTTATTTCTCTAAAATAATATTAAAGGAGTTAAGGTACCCTGACGAAAATCCTAATACTTCTGACTACCAAATGAAAACATTCTGGTATTACCATGAAAACTCTTGAACAGGTTGTACTAGAAGTTAATATAGAACCGGGGAAGCAATTGCCTATTCCTGTCCTGATTGATGAACAATTTAACATACAATTTGAATTTAGTAATTTCAGCAAGGTGAAATCCAACTTGAATAAATTAAACTACAAGTTGGCATTTGCAAGTGATAACCAGAGTGATACTATTAAAATACTGGGTATCATTGGTATTGATATATTCCAATTCATGACAAGCTCTAGGGTCATTGAATGTATGAATGGACACGCCTGGGATTTGCCTCAGGGGATTGCACCCTTTGGAAATGTCCAACATTTTTTATATCCTCAGCAGATAACCTCTGTGGGGACTAGCTACAGACTTTGCTGTAATTACCATACAGTAGTTTCGGAATATGCATACTGTCCTGAGCGGCAGTTAAATTCCATATTAGAACCCAAATCTACATACCCAGATCCATTCCCGGACATATTTGAAACTTCAAACGTGGAAAGAAACTTGGAGAACATGTTTGCTGTAGACTCAGCTGTTGCCCCTCTTGGAGAGGAACTTGTTAGCGACTACGACAAGGAAAAGGTGAGATATTTTAGTCGTCCATTGAATTCAAGGACAATTGTTATTTTGTGGATTTACCCTGGCATAAGGACAAGGTCAGTTCAGTTCCTTCCAACTACCAAGTCGCACTTAAAGTGCTAGAAAGAACAATGCTTTCCTTGAGAAAAAGGAATTTGGAGGAAGCGTACACTGACATTTTTCATCAGCAGGAGTCTGAGGGGATCATTGAAAGAATTGCACTCAACCCTCAAGATTTCCACAAATACATCTGGATACCACACAGACCAGTCTTCAAGTTGGACCAACAGGTAACTACCAAAATAAGACCTGTTTTTAATTGTTCTCTCAAAACTGGAGGCGGTTACTCCCTCAATGAAGCATGTTATCCCGGCATAAATATAATGAATAATATGCTTGAACTTTTACTGTTGTTTGTCACTAACAAATATGTCCTATTAGCAGATATAAGGAAAGCCTTTTTGATGATAAAACTCAAGCCTGATGAAGACAAAAACAGATTTTGTTTTTTTGTAAAGGATGGCGATAACTTGCTATGTTATCGATATTGTACTTTAATATTTCGGTTCAATGCCAGTCCCTTTATTATAAATTACGTTCTTCGACACCATGTGAATCACTTCCCAAATGATGCATGCACTGAAATGCTGAGGAGAAGATTTTATGTGAACAACTTGTGCATGACAAGCAATTCTCCCGAGGAAATAATTAAGCTCTATAAAAATGCAGTACCTCGTTTGCAGAAAGGAAATTTCCAACTGAGATCATGTAATTCGAATTATGAACCCCTGCAAGATATTATGATCAAGGATGACAGAATTGTGCAACATGGTTGTGAATTTGAGAAAGTACTAGGGCATAAATATCACCCTAAAATAGATTATATCAGCATTGCTAACACTTCTGTTCAAAAAAACATTATCTCGAAGAGGGATATTTTGGCCGAGACAGCAAAATTATTTGACCCGTTGTCACTCTGTGCTCCTGTCACTGTTAAGGCTAAGATTCTTCTCCGAAAATTATGGCTACTCAAATTGAGTTGGGATGAGAAGGTACCAGATGAAGTGATGACAGGTTGGTCGAATTTGGCCAAAGATCTTTCTGGTTTGAGTGATTTGGTTTTTTCCAGACAAGCTGTGGACTCTAATAGT